>NW_006399890.1:2897810-2900160 GCF_000299155.1 Elephantulus edwardii | reverse complement strand
TAATTATTTTTATGTGTGTACCGTCAAATTGGATCTGACTGGTACAGGAGGCGATTGTTCCTCCTTCAGCAGAGAATCTAGTGGATTTGAACCACGAACCTCTGGGATTGCAGTGCAGTTTCCTGCCACTAGGCCATCAGAGCTCGCCTAGAATAATGGTTTTATAACAGTATTTGTCCTTGTGGGATTGAGTTAGTTCACTCAGCATAATGCTCTCTGGTCCTTCCCAAGTTAGGTAGTAATTTAAAAAATCATTGCTCCTGCATGCTTCGTGGTATTCCATTGCATGAATGTACCATAATTTCTCAATCCTTTCATTTGTGGTTGGACATCTGGGCTGTTTCCATCTGCAGAAAGCTAAAGCAGGATCTACATCTCACATCCTACACAAAAATCAACCCAAGGTGGATCAGAGACCTGAGAGTAAAGCTCAAAATCATAAAATTCATAAGAGACAAATTAGGGTCAAGCTTAGAAGCGTTAGTCCAAGATATAGATTGCCAACTACAGCCAAAAATGTACAATCTGAAGAGAATAAAATTGATGAAAAGGACCTTCTAAAGATTTAATTCATGTGTGCATCAAAAATTTTTTCCAACAGGGTGAAAAGAAAACCTACCACCTTCAAACAAACATTTGATAATACCGTCTCAGACAAGAATCTCAATGAAAGTTTATAGTATATTCCTGGGCCAACACAAGAAAAAGACTGATAATACAATTACAAAATGGGCAAAAGACATGAAAATAATTTTCAGAGGAAGATATTTGAAAGGCCAACAGATACATGAAGAAATGCTCAAAATCCCTGGCAATAAGAGAGATGCACAAGGTACCAACTCACTCCAGTAACAGTGGCAAAGTTTAACAGAGCAGCAATAAATAATAAATGTTGGAGAGAATGTGGTGAGAAAGGAGCTCTTATATGTTGTTGGTGGGATTGTGAAATGGTACAACCATTCAGGAAGGCAGTTGGCACTTGCTCAAAAAAGCTGAACGTAGACATTCCATATGATCCAGCTATTCCACTACTTGGAATATACCGTGAGAAAATGAGAACTGAGGCACAAAGATTTGTACACCAATGTTCATAGCAGCATTATTTACCACCACAAGAACATGTGAACAGCCCAGATGTCTGGCCTCAGATGAATGGATTGAGTTCTTTTTGAGGACATCATATAAATGTACAGAATCTAATATTTTGAGACCAATGTCTATGACATATAGTTGTAGGCTGTTTTCATCTTATTGCTGAGTAGTATTCCTTTATGTGGATATATCCCAGTTCACTTACCCATTTTCCTACTGAAGAATATTTTAATTCTTCCTAGTTTTTAGCAAATATGAATATAGTTGATATAAGCATTTTAATGTAAGTTTGTGTAAGCATGATTTTTTTTTTTTTGCTATATCTCTTGGTACTTGCAGTCAGAAATTCAAAAGACAAATTTAATTGGGAAAGTCTGCTGTCAAGGACTTCTCCAGAACACTGGAGAGCAACGTGTCAATCTGGAGACTAAGGTACACCTGATCCAGGCCATGATCTTCTAAATTTCTTGCTATGCATCAGAAAGCTGGACAATGACTAGGGATTAGTCATTGATATAGAAAGAGAATTGATGCCTTTGAGCTGTGGTGCTGGAGAAGAGTATTGAATATACCATGGACTGCCAGGAGAACAAATGTGGGATCTATGACAGGATCAGGAGGCTGTTGTGCAAACGGAGCAGGGGAGCACTGCATGGTTTGGAATTGGGAAAGGGAGTGTGTCAAGGTTGTGTTCTCTTTCCATACCTGTTCAATCTATATGTTGAACAAATTATCTGAGAAGCTGGAATCTATGAAGGGGAATGTGGTATCAGGATTGGAGGGAGACTCATTAATAACCTGCGTTATGCAGATGATACAACCTTGCTTGCTGAAAGTAAGGAGGGCTTGGATCACTTGCTGTGGAAGATCAAAACATGCAGCACCTTTGGTATGAATTGCACCTCAATGTCAGGAAAACAAAGATTCTTACCGCTGGATTGATAGGCAGCATCATGATGGATGGAGAGGAGACTGAAACTGTCAATAGCTTCATTTTGCTTGGATCCACAATTAGCATCTTTGGTTCCAGTAAGTCAGAAAATAAGGAGACACATTGCACTGGGAAAAATGTGCAGTTAGGGACCTTTCCAAATTTTTGAGGAATAGTGATGTCAGTTTGAGGACTAAGGTGCATCTGATTCATTCTTGCCTCCAAAGACTCCAATTACAATTTGTTGTGATCCACACAGTCAAATTCCTTTACATAGATAATGAAACACAAGTAGACATTCCTTTGGTATTGTTTGCTTTCTGCCAA
>NW_006399890.1:2863823-2897147 GCF_000299155.1 Elephantulus edwardii | reverse complement strand
TTTTAGACTATTCTCTCCCCCATAGACTTCAATGCCGTAAACATAAAACTTTCTATTGTAATTTGACGGAGATTTAATTTCTTAGGTAGTTGCACTGCTTACTCAAAGGTCTCAAAGGTGACAGTTCTTTGGCAGTCTGAACCCACCACCAGTTAGATGGACACTCTCCTCCCATGCAGTTTATAGCCTTGATAATGCACTATGTATTAGCTATGTGTCAATTCAGACTAGACAGCAATGAGAACAAGAGAAGTTGTGATGTGAATTAAAGTTTTCACAGGAAATGAATTTTTTTTATTTAACAGTTCAAACTTGTGGCTCATTTCAAAGTTCACTTTGTTTTCTTAATATACAGTTTGGAAAATTTGTTATATATGGAAGATAAAAGCCCTTTGTTGGACATGTGATTGGCAGTTATTTTTCTCTAGCCTGCAGTTCATATTTTCATTCTCTTGAGAGTGTCTTTAACAAAGTAAGAACTGACAGTTTTTTAAAAATAGACTTTGTCATGCAGATTTAAGTTTACTGATAAAACATGCAGAAAGTACAAAGAGTTTTCCTATGTCCTCTCCCCCTACTCTTTGTACATTGATTTTTCTCTTTGCATCCATCTTACATTTCTGTGGTAAGTTTGCTGGACTTCATAAAGCAGTACTGAGACATCATTGCTAACTAAAGCCCACTGTTTATCTTAGGATTCACTCTGTCTTACACAGCCCTGTTCATTTTGATAGAGGTGCAGTTCCATATTCACCATGACAGTGTCATACTGCATGGATTCACTGCCCTAAAATTGCTCTGTGTCCCACCCAGAAGCAGCAATTTTGAAAAAGCCCAATTTCTGATGTTTTCTTTTATGTATCTTGCTTTTGGTTTACTCTTCTCCTAACCATGATCCATTTGTGCTATTTTTTATGTTAAGTATGAGGTTCAGGTTGAAGTTTACATTATTATATAAGAATGTCTACTTGTTCCAACGATGTTGCTTAAAAAACCCTTACATCTTATCTATTGGGTTACCTTTACCTTGGGGAAAAAAATCATTTCTATTTCTATGGATTTTTTTAATGAACCCTGTATTCCGTCCCATTGATTATGTGTCTATCCCTTTACCAATACTACAGTCTCTTGATTACTGTAGCTTTTAGTATGTCTTAATTTAGTTTGTGTCATCTTACACTATATTATTTTTTTATTATTTATTTTAATGAACATTTACAGAGACTTTGGATTTCCATTTATTCATTGTTGCGCTTTTCTCCCTGCCTACCCCTCCCCACCCAGTTCACTCTTCTCTTTGAAAAGTAAAAGAAAACTTCTTTCATTGTTTTACAATCCCTACCCCCAGGTCCACTCCACTGTGCAGCCTTTGTTCTGAACCCTTCTCATGACAATAATACCTAATCACATATCCTTTTTAAACAATTTTCTCCCTCATCTCTGTCAATGCAGTATACATTATTTATCCCATCTTTTTCAGCCTCCCCCCAACCCTGATGTCAGGCCCATTTTACAACAGTGGCACTATGCCATATTTGTCCTTTTGTGACTGAGATATTTCACTCAGCATAATGTCCTCCAGGGTCACCCATTTTGAATAATATTTCATGAGTTCCTTGTCTTTCAATGCAGCATTGAATTCCATTGTGTAACTATACCACAGCTTCTCTAGCCATTCATTTGTTGATGGGCCACATAGGTTGTTTCCAGCTCTTTGCTATTGTGAACAAAGCTGCAATAAACATGGGTGTGCATCTTACACTGTATTCTTTTAAAAAGTTTTAGCTACTTGCCTTTCTAAATAAGTCTGTGAATTAGCTTTCCTAAAAGAAAATCCTATTAGGGTTTTGATTGGAAAAGTTCTAAATCTCTACATTAAATTGGTGGTCTTGAACCAAATTCCTTCATATTAAGAGTATCTTACCAGTAGGCACCAGTCTTCTAAAAATGTGATATTTGTATCTAAACCCAGCAAGTCATACATGAAATGAATATACTGAAAACAACATAAAACATTGAAAGTAAAAAGTTTAACTAGAAGAAGAATATAGTATTTGTGTACTGAAGATATAAGATAATATACAGGTGAATTATTTAAACATTATCAGTATTCCATTTTGATCCTGACTTTTGTTTTTGAAGAATGTGTTGGTAATTTTTTTTAGTCTTTCTATAAGGAGCATTGATTGCTGATATATAGAGTTTCCATCACTTTAAAGTGAATCATAATAATGCTAATGGTAGTAGCCTCAATTTTATGGCCATGAGATATGTTTCATTTGTGTACATAATCTGCACATGGTTTTAGCTAAAAGGGTTTTTTGTTGTTGTTGTTGTTGTTGTTAATATGGTCCATGCACAAGTTAAAATCTTTATAATAAAGCTGCAAGATAAGTAATGGCTTCTGAGAGTTTATCTTATGTACTCTGGACACATTAACAAGAAAGACCAGTGCCTAAAGAAAGGCATCATGCTTGATAAAGTAGTAGGTCAGCAAAAAAAGATGAAGGCACTCAATAAAATGGATTGGCAGAGGGTCAGGGTTAAATATAGCAGCTGTGGTTTGGATGGCACAGCACTGAGCAGTGTTTAGTTTTGTCATGCGTAGGGTCAGGATGATCTGAGCCAACTCAACAGCAGCCAAGAAAAGCAACAAATGACTTGTTCAAAGTCGCTGTGGTGGCAGCGAGAGAAGTCAGGACACCAGTTGTCATTTGATCCCAGAGCTTGTGTCCTTTCTTTTTTATGGCACATATGACTTGACGAGATAGAACTTTATTAACTTTATAGCTCAGGTTATGGAATTACCTGACTTTAAAAATTTTCAATGTGAAGCACGCATCGTATCATGGCAGATAATCCATCTTGTATCCGCTTCGTGCCTGTGGCAGGAAAGACGTAGAGGAAAGTCACAAATCATGACACACGAGTTAAGCTTTCTTCATTAATGTTTTGTCTCCAGTTTTCATTAATATGGCACTACTAGTTTTGATCTATGCTATTCACTTTTGTTTGTTTGGTGATCCCCCACCTCTTTTTCTTCAGATGGTGAATTTCTTTTGAGGTGAATTGTTAAAATGGGATTGTATATTGATGCAGTGGTCTACTGTTTCATTTTTTATTAGATCATAAAGCTCCATAAAGAGTGGATGGTGGTATTTGCTTTTGATGCAGTCAAGTCTCAGAACTCTACCAAGGGATATTTCATAGTGGCTGCTGTATTTCAGCAAGTAAAAAGTGTTACCAAGAATTCACTTGCTGTTTATGCTGCATCTTGCAACGTCAAGAGGGATTAATGAGGTGCTACAACCACGTACCTGATAAACATCTAAACTTTCTAGAAAGTTTGGGTTATGCAGTAAAAATGGTCTAATAAACCACCTAGATAGTGTGCATCAATTTGATTTTGCTATTGATAATCTCATAGAGGGTCTTCCCTCCTGCTCTGTCTCTACATCCTCCTAAGCATGATGCCCCTCTGCAAGGACTGGTCCCACCTTGCAACATGTCCAAAGTATGTCAGGTGAAGCTTCAGAATCCTTGCCTCCAAGGAGCAGCCTGGTTTCACTCTCTCTAGGACAAACCTGTTTGTTCTCCTAGCAGTCCATGGTATAGTCAATATTCTCCAGCACCATAGCTCAAAGACATCCATTCTCCTATCATCCCTAGTCATTGTCCTGCTTTCTGATGCATAGCACTTAATTGTTAAGACCATGGCCTGGGTCAGATGCACCTTAGTTTCCAAACTGTCTCTGTGACTGAGATAATGGGGGTAGATGTGTCTGAGACAATAAGGTTGGCTGAGGATAGAGCAGGGTTCAGACTTGTTGTAGACAGGGTTGCTATGAGTCTCAGACAACTTGTTGGCACATAACAACAACAACAACAACAGTGATAATCAATGATGGTCCATTTATTATGAGGCATATATTTGGGTATGATCATGTCAATGTGGTCTTCCCTGTTTAAAAACAGCATTTTAGACATTAAAAAGATGAAAGTAACCTAGAATTTGCTACGTGTGTGTAAAACAGAGCTGATTTATATGTACTATCTTCTATAGCCGTTTTAATGAATCTCAAAGGAAGATACTATTAGTATCTTCATTTCACAGATTCTGGTATTCATATCCAGGTAATCTGCACAAGATCATGTAGGCTAGAAATAGGGGTGCTGATATTGTCGTTAGGTGTTGTTGAGTGGACTGCAAACCCTACCCACTCTATGAACAGCAGATCCATACCTTGTCCTGTCCTGTGCCATCCTCATCATCTGTGATATACTGCCCGTTGTTGAAGTCACCTTGCTGAAGGTCTTTCTCTCTTTTGCTGATCCGCCACCTTTCCAAGCATGATGTCATTTTTTCCAAGGACTGGTCTCTCTTAATAACATGCCCAAAGTATGTGAAACATGTTTCACCATCCTTCCCCCTAAAGAGCATGCTTGTTGCACCCCTTCCAAAACATATTAGCTTGTTTTTTTTGGCAGTTCTTAGGACAAGCAGTACTCTTCTCCAACACTACTACTCAAGGGCATCGATTTTTCTTCTATCATTCTCATTCATTGTCCAATTTTCAGATGCATAGCAAACAGTTGAAAAGACCATGAATTGAATCAGGTGCACCTTCATCTTTAAACTGACAGCATTGGTACTTAACACCTTGGAGAAGCCCTTAACAGGAGATTTTCCCAATGCATATGGTTGGGGGGTTTTGTGTGTTTGTTTGTTTTTTAATTTCTAGGCTGCTGGTACCCAGGGTATTCATTGTGGATCCTAGTAAGATAATATTATTGACAATTCCATTGTTTTCTCCATCTATCATATTTCCTATTGTCTCAATGGTGAGGATTTTTGTTTTCTTGATGTTAAGATGTAATCCATATTAAAGACTGTAGTCTTTGATCTTCTCAAGTCTTCATGTCTTCCTCACTTTCAGTGAGCAAATTGTGTAATCTGCATAAGGCAAGTTGTTGATGAGTCCTCCTCCAATCCAGAGGCTCCAGATGCCGCATTCTTCTTGAGAAAGACCAGTCTCTCAAAGTTTTGTTCGGCATACAGATTGAATCGGTATGAAGAAAGGATATAGTCTGGATGCACACCTATTATTTTAAACCATGCTGTGTCCCCTTGCCTTGTTTGGACAGCAGCTTCTTGGTCTAGGTATAGGTTTTATATGAGCACACTTACATGTTCTGGGATTCTCATTTTTCTTTCATTGTTGGCCAAATTTAATGTGACTATAATCAAAATTTATTGATCTGATGTCAGCAAAGACACCTGTTGTTCCAAGGCCTTTTTAAAATTCAGCTTAGATTTCTGACAGCTCCCTGTTTATGTACTTTTCTATCTATTTTAAAAACATCTTCAGCAAACTTTACTTTCCTGTGATATTAATGATATTACTAGATAATTTCCACATTTTGTTGGACCTTTTTCTGAAATAAGAACAAATATGGATCTCTTCCAGTCAGTTGTCTAGGTAGCAGCCTTCCAAATTTCTTGGCACAGACTGGTGACCATATCAAGGCTGCATCTGTTTGTTGAAACATATCTGTTGATATTTCATCAGTTCCTGGGACCTTATTTTTTGCCAATCCCTTCAGTGCAGCTTAAACTTTCTGCTTTATTACCATTGTTTCTTGATCATGTACTACTTCCTGAAATTGTACTGTGTCAGACAATTCTTTTTGGTGCAGTGACTGTGTATTCTTTCTATCTTCTTTTGAGGCCTCCAATATCATTCAATATTTTGCCCATAGCCTTCTTTACTATTGCAATTCAAAGCTTGGATTTTTCTTTCAACTCTTTCAGCTTCAGGAATTTTGAGCATGTTCTTAACCTTTTGTTTTCTAACTACAACACTGCTTATTTCTTTGTAATACTTTGCTTTATCTTCTTGGGCTGCCCTTTGAAATCTTCTGTTCGTCTTTTACTTCCACATGTCTTCACTTTGTTGCTGTTAGTTGCTGTCTAACTGATTAGGATGTGTTTTGACCCTATTTGTGTAGAACAGAACTGCTCCACAACTGTCTCAAGTGAAAATATTTTAGAAGCTGCAGATTTCCAAGCTTCACTTCTCAGGTACCTTTAAATAGGTTTGAACTTCCAACCTTTCAGCTAGTAGTCAAACAGTTGACTGAGCTATCCAGAAATGGTAAGACTTATGGGACTGGTAAGACTTAACGTTTACATATATGACTCCAAACCCCATTAACACTTCTAGCCAAGCATATAGTCACTTATCCTTTCCCCACCCTGGTTATCATCAACCATTTCACAATAGAAATATTCTACCTTTCCCAGGTACTTCTGACTTTAATTCTACCCCTACTTTTTGAAAATAATAATCAATAAAGGCAGAACTGTGTAATGATTAATAGCACAAACTCTAACTCTGTTTTTCATTAGTTGTATGACTTTGGCTATTTATCTTTACCTTAGTTTGCTCATACAATAAGTGGGAATAATATTAACCTCAGAGGGTTGTTATGAGTATTATAATGAGTTAATAGGAATTAATGAACATGAGTTAATATTTATAACTATTTTGAAACAATGCCTATATAGTGCAAGTGCTGTGATTAAATGCTTATCAAATAGTTAACAATTGTTCATTTCTTACTGTGTATCAGGGATTTTATTAAGTACTGTAAAGGGAGCTCTAGAGGCCTAATCAGTAGGGGGTTGTATTGACAACCCAAAGGTGGGCAGGACAGTTCAAATTCATCAGCTGCTCCTTGGGAGAAAGATAGGCAATTTCCTTCCATACAATTTATAGCCTCAGAAAACCTGCTGGAGGATCAGCTGGAAAGCCATTCTGTGTTGGTGGCAATAAGAATAAATAAAGTACTATTTATAAAGCAGGTACAATTATTATCTTCATCCTATGAAGTATTAAAGAGTTAGACAACGGGTCCAAGATAATACTATATAATACTATTTATTGGTAAACTCACTGCGGAAAACTTGGAAAGCCAGAAAATATAGAGGAGAAGAGAGTAAAACTCACACTTAATTCTATTACCCAGGGAAATTTTTATTTCTAAAAGATAGGTTCTGGTGGAGTAGTACACAGTGAAGCTGTGCTGCTAACACAAAGACTATGCAGCTCCAGTGGTTCAAATCCATGCTTGGCTGAGGGAGAAAGATAGGCAGTTTCCTTCTGTTGTGATTTATGGCCTCTGAAACCCACTGGAGTATTTGCAGTGAGTTGGAATCAACCCAGTAGCAGGGAGTGAATAGAAAAGTTGCACTAAGAGATGCCTTGGGAGAAAGGACTGGTTCTCTACTTCTGAATAAATCGGTCGTTAAAATCCTGTGAAGCACAGTTCTACGCTGACACATGTAGGGTCACCAAGAGCTGGAAATAACTCCATTGGGGGAAGAAAAGTGCTTCACCCAGGCCCGTCATTCCCACAAGTCATTGGTCCTTAAGCCCAAAGCTCCTTTATCTTTGTATGAGTAGAGTACATTTATATAGCATATTCATATCTATTAAACAAATGATTGAATAAGTGATGACTTTCTTTAAAGCAGCAAGGGAAGTGTTCCATGGACACAGATCCCTTCTGCACCTAGGGATTCCGCTCTCTGCTGGAAAGCTGGCCCCAAATCCGGGCAGTACTTCTTGGCTGCTGATTTTCCAACTGTGGCTTTACACCTGTTTAGTTTTACAATATTTATTGGGAAAGCGTTTTAACTGCTTATTATAGTCAGATATCATCCGTGACAAGCCATTTTCCTTGAATGAGCCCAGTGAGAAATATTTCTAAAGGCATTAAATGAAATCATCCAGGCACTTCCCGTGGCCAGCTGGACCCACAGCCACGTTCAGTCTGAATACAGAGTGGTTTGTGTTTTCAGTCGCCTGCAAGATGCAAAACTCCCGCTAATTCTCACCCTAATAAATGATGTCTAACAAATCCTACCAAGTCAAAGTAACAGGAGCATTTATAAATGTGTTTTCATTAAATTAAATGAAATAATATAGTGCCTGTCATATAGTAAGGAGCCAGTAAATACTAATTATTATGATGTTGAGCGTCATGACCAAGAATTGTTACAGAAAAATAATGTCAAGAAAAGATGGGGTCAGACCAGGGGCATATTTTCTAGGTTAAGCAGAAAATGTGGTCATATCAAAGAACTGGTAACAGAAAGTCACTAAGAAAAATTTAAAGAATAAAAATGGAAGACTTAAGAGAATTTCTAGAAAGCTAAACTGTCATGTGCCTTTCATAAAAAAAAAAAAAAACCAACAAAAAACACCACCAATATACAAAGGCATGAATTACATTCTTATACTCTCACCATGGATAATTTCACACATTTAATCAAATAACATCTCAAAATGCTGTTCCAAAGAAACTTCAAGATCCATAAAACATCTTCAACAAGCTAGTAAGTGGAACATTGGGATTGCAACCATGTATCATTATTTCAGAAGTTGTTTTTGGTTTTTTTTTAAAGAAATACAACAACAATGCAAAAATCCCTGGTGAAACTTGAAATTATGCAACATGTATCATACTGTTCTATTTCCATTTTGGCTGTGAATCCCACCTGTGGTGTTACAGAGGATTAAACTGGGGGGACCTGTGTAAGGAAACTTCTACTAGCTGCAATTTCAGCACACACCCCTACCTCCCTTTTTACTTTAAGTCTTCTTGCTTGGAGGCCTAGTGTGTAAGGAGTTGTACTGACAACCAAAAGGCAGGTGGTTCAAGTCTAGTGGCTGCTCAAAGGAAGAAAGATGGACAGTCTCCTCTTGGTGCGATTTGCAGGTTCTGAAAGGCTGCAGGAGGGCCAGCTATGAATTAGTTGGCTCTGACTGGAAGGCAATGAGCAAATGAGTTGCCACTGAGCTGTTTGCTTTTGTTATTAAATATGAAAGCACTGACCTTGACCAGATTAAAACTAAATTATCAGCCTTGGCACTATTAATCTTTCCTCAAACACTGCTTTTTTAATACTAATTCTGATGGACCTTCTTTGCATAGATTGAGTTCATATGTCTAGAAATAGGACTTTAGAGTATGATGCCTTTTCTTCCTGGGCGAACGGAACACTAATTCTTATAATCTCTGGCTAGGATCAAGATGATCTTGGTGGAAGAAAAGACACCCTCATCTCACCAGTCAGCAGGCTGTGTCATCAGCTGAGAGAGAGACAGGGTGGGGGGTTTATTAGTGAAAGACTGAAGGACAAGCCAAATGAAAAAGAAAGTTAACTGCAGCACAGCATTTCAGATGCGGATAGCTTTAAATGCTGGTGGCCGCCAGATAGTGCTGGCTGACTCCCAGGGGAATAGACAAGTGATCACATTGCCCTGCAGCGATGCAGATTAATGAGGGCCAAGAGAGACAATGGGTTAGGAGCTCAGTTTTGTCCTGGCCAGAGATAACAGTGCAGATGGAATCTTCCTCTCTCCATTCAGCAAAAGGGTGACAGCATTTTACTTGAGCTAAAATCTAAAAATTTAAAAAAATTTAAAAAGGGTTGGCTTTAGAAGTGACTTAAGGGATAATTCGATTAATAGATTCAAAGCAGTGGCAGCTGCAGTAAAACAAGACAATTAGTAAACTTTCCTAGATAATTTATTCAAAGTGCAGGGAAAATCTCAATCTCCCCTCTAAACTTATTGGTTGGTCAGAGCCAATAATATTGACCTTTTTGTAGCACAGAATATCAGTTGTTGTTGTTGTTTGTTTCTTCTAAACCAGGGAAACAAATAACAATAATAACAACAATCTTGAAGCAGTCTTTCCCCCAAAGTTGGCCAAACTGCAGTATTTTTTATAGAAAAATGATCTTTATAGTTTAACCCAGTGGATTGAAATGAAAATTTATTTCCCTTTTTAAGGCAATTCCCCTATCGTGTTAATAGGGGGAAAAAGACCTTAATCATTCATCTCAGTCGAGTGAAGTTAACATGAAGTTACGTTTTTAGACCTTTACCTATCATGCTAGTTTTTGCTTGATGCTGGTGTGACCCTCTTTGTACAGGGTAGAAGTGTATTCCACAAGATTCCCGGAGTGCGACCCTTTGAGCATATTACCAGGATTTATTTCTCAGCTACTTCTGGGTGGGTTTGAATTGCCTGTGTTTGGGTGAGTAGTCTAGCACTTACCCATTTGTGCCACCCAGGGATGCTGCCACAACAATATAGTACTTAGCAGAAGCTACTCTCTTCCTTTAAAGTCAGAAGCAAGGCTTAAATGGAACTGTTAATTGACGCATAGTGAAAAACAATTTATAGTACATTTTTTCCCCATTGCTATAAAACTGTTTTAAAATAATGAGGCTCATGAAAAGATATGACCCAGGCTATAAAATGTACTTATTAGAGTTGTTTGATAAATCACAGAGGGGAAATTCTCACCTCTTAATAAGTGTAAGACACAATAATGCCAGAGCAGAACATCAGTAGGATGTGCCAAGCCCAGGGTAGCATGCCTCTGTCTATCTCTCTCTCCAGGGGTCAGAAACAGAGTGATCCTGGAGCCTTCCTTGTGTCTCCTGCTGTTTAGTTTCCAATCTTGTGCCCAGACACAGGAAAGTTATACATGTCAGAGTATAAGAATGGGATAGGTCTGGTGTGAAAACAATGTATTCGAACATTGCAAATAAATCAGCATAAAATAATAATTTTTTTTAAAAAGAATGGGATCATATCCAGGGACTCTGGTGAATTCTGACGGACAAAATGGTAGGGACAGGACCTCGTGGATTATAGCTGTCCAGATTTCATGCCACTCTCAGGGCCAGGTTGATCCAAAAACCACATTCATTTATTTACTCCTTCATTCCTCAAACATATTTTCAGTGCTAACAAAGTCTCAAGTCCCAGGTTGTTGTTAGGTGTTGTTGAGCCAAATAGGACTTGTAATGACCCTATGAACAACAGATCTGAACCCCGTTCTAACCTGTGCTAGTCTCATCATTTCTGACACACTTGAGCTCATTGCTTCAGTCACTGTGTCCATTCATCTGGTTGAGGGTCTTCCTCTCCATTGCTATCTCGCCAGCTTCCCAAGCATGATGTCTCTCTCCAACGAGTAGCCGCTTCTAGCAAAATGCCCAAAGTATATGAGATGAAGGTTTATCATCTTTGCTCCAAAGAGCACTCTGGCTACACCTTTCCAAGACATATCTGTTTGTTCTTTTGGCAGTCCATGGGATATTCAGTCCACAACACCACCACAGTTCAAAGGCATCAATTCTTCTTCATTGCCCTGCTCTCAGCAACATAGCAAGTGATTGAAAAGACCATGGCCTAAATAAGGCACACCTTAATCTTCAAACTAACATCATTGCTCCTCAATAATTTGAAAGTGGTGTTCTTGCTGCGTGTCACTGAGTTGAAACTGACCCATAGCTGACTCTTCAGTGGGTTTTCAGAGGCAGTTAGTCACATGGGAGGAGATTGCCCACACTGTCCAGCAGTGTTATTCCACCAGCAGCAACTCGGGAGAAATATGCATAGTCTTCTTTTGTTTTGATTTATAGTTCCAGAAACCCATTCGAGGATCGTTCCGAGTCAGAACTGGATCAATGGCAATGATTTCGAGTTTGTTGTAAAATATATTCACACATTTGAGAAACAAATCATTGCAGAAATGAAAGATTTCCTCATGTGTGGTTGTGGGAGTGTGCACATATCGTGGAGAAACTGGTGTATTGAACTGCATGCCTTTGGGATTCCGGTGCAGCTTCTTTTCACTAGGCCACCAGGGCAGTGTAAATTCAGTAATGAGCACAGCAGATGTGGTTTCTATCCTCCTGGAGCTTTCAGGAGAGAAAAGGAAATACACGAAGTGCTTTGGTGGGGAGAAAAGAGGACATGAAACACAAGCAAAGAGGAAGACTCCATTGTTGAGAACTCTGGATGCATGAAGACTAGGGAAACAGGAGATAGACACCTGGATTTTCCAAGGAGTTTTAAACCCAACTGGTCAGAGACACTAACATCAAGGCAATCTCCTCTCATGTATCTATAGCCTCAGAAACTCCCCTGGAGGGTCACCTATCAGACCATTTCTGATTCAAAGGCAATAAGGATGATATAGGTGAGGATGGCTTTCATTCTTTAAAAAAACAAAAACTTATTAGAAACTTCTGGATTACGTACTAAAATTTTCTAGTCTGGGATTTTTATTTTATTTTTTTTAATACGTGGATAGGAAGCAAACATGTTACATTATGCAGATGACACAACCTTGCTTGCTGAAACTGAGGCAGATCTGAAGTGCTTGCTGCAGAAGGTCAAGGACTGTAGTCTTCAACATGGATTCAAGCTCAACATCAAGAAGACAAAGATTCTTACCACTGGACCAATTGGCAGCACCATGATGAATAGAGAAGAGATTGAGGTTGTTAATGGTTTCAGCTTGCTTCCACAATCAACACTCTTGGAACCAGCAATAAGGAAATCAAAAGACTAATTGCAGTGGGAAAATCTGCTGTCAAGGACTTTTCAAGAGTATTGAGAAGCAATGATGTCAGTCTAGAGACTAAGGTGTGCCTGATCCAATCCATGGTCTTCACAATTATTTGTTATGTATGCATCAGAGAGCTGGACAGTGATGAAGGATGACAGAAGAATTGATGCCATTGAGTTGTGGTTATGGAGAAGAATCTTAAACATACCATGGACCACCAAGAAAAAAAAATAGATCTGCCTTGGAGAAAGTGAAACCAAGTTTCTCTTTGGAGGCTAGGATTTTGAAGCTTCGTCTTACATACTTTGGGCATGTGGCCAAGAGGGACCGATCCTTAGAGAAGGACATCATGTTTGGAAGGGTCAGGGGACAGCACAGGAGAGTAAGACCCCAGATAAGATGGATTGATACAGTAACTGGGGCAATGGGGTTAGGTGTGTCAGAGTCAGTGATATTAAGTCAGGACTAGGCAGGCTTAAGAGCTATCTTACATAGGGTCTCTATGAGTCACAGGCGACTCGACAGTAGTTTCCCTATAAAACCCAACCCTATTCTCTCCCCCATAGACTTCAATGCCGTAAACATATTTCATCCAGTTTTTCTCAGTCTTACCCCCACCCCAATGCCAGCCTCATTCTATAACAGTGGCACCGTAGGGGGTGGGGTTTGGGGAGGTGCGGGGGGGATTGTGTACCAATGAGGGAGTTTTTCTTTTGCTTTTCAAGGAGAGGAGCAAACGGCAGCGGGGGCCGAGGGGGGTGAGGTTTGTGCGGGGAGAAGGGTGCAACAATGAATGAATGGAATTCCAAAATCTCTGTAGATGTTCATTGAAATGAAAAAATAAACTAACTAATTAAAATTAAAAAAATAAAATAAACAAACCCAACCCTACCCAAACTTGTTTCTGTCAAGTCAATTCTATCTCACAAACATTACAGGACAGAGTAGAAATGCTCCATAGGATTCTCAAGGCTGTAATCTTCATAGAACCAGACTGCCATGTCTTTCCCAGGGAGCAGCTGGTGGGTTCAAACTGTTGACTTTTGTGTTAAGTTCTTAATTACTGTGCCACCACAGCTGCTTATTTCTCTTGCTGTTTTTATCTCTTACTGAGAGATACCTGAAAACTTCCTACATTAAAGCGTGCTAAAAATGAGGAAGATCCTCAAACAAATGGATTGACACAGGGATTGTGAATTAAGTGCAGCAGAGATTTTGAAGATGGCGTAGGGTTGGGCAGGATTTGATTTGGTCGTTCACAAGGCTATTCTGAATTTGATCAAGTTCAATGACACCGAAAAACACCACATGACCTGTTCCTTCTACCACAAAATTGAGAATGTCTTGTTTTGACACTATTGTGGAAGATATGTTATAGAGTCCTATGGTCCTATGGCATTAGCTCTTCCACACACCAGTAACTAAATTCCAAGAAAGTGAAGAGGAGAAAGAAATCACAAACACACACAACTCCTGAAAGTTTAAAATTTAAAAGTAAAGCACAAAGTTTGAATTAATCACAAAAGAAAGAGGTGATGATTTGAATGATATTGCCATTTTGTAAGGAGTGACATTGAGTTGGCCTTAATTTGCTTCCTTGAACATTTACACTTATTACTAGGAACTTTGACGCTAACATAAGCTTTTAACTCTACCCATGAATACTGCATACCAAGCTGTCAGCAGCTGGTGTATCACAGAGCCTTCCAGGAGTTGGAGGTGTGACACAAAGGCCTCATCAAAAGCAGAGTGAAATTCAAAACTCCATTCCTCACTTATCGATTACTTCATTATCTGACATTTCACATTTATACCAAAAGTGAAAAATCTGCTATCTGATTGTCTTGTGCTTAATAACATGTGTCTGGTGGTAACAAATACCAGGGTGTGATGGACTGGTAATGCTGGCTGTGATAGTTAAGGCTATGTATCAAGTCTGGGCCATGATTATCAGAGGTATGGCAGTTACACGATGTCACCTTCTATTTTGTGATGCATTTCCATACAATGCCAATTTTTTACTTAATACTGACCTGGTTTTGCAATCCAATCATAATGATACATGAGTGTATAGAAGAACACTACCCTTTTCTTCTTAGCCTGAATTGTTGAAAGCACATTTACTTAGTGACAAGGAAACATTATATACATGGTTAGCTGGCCTTGGATATCTTAGTGTAGAGTTACAGGATATTGGAAGGAAATGGTTTTTCAATACAAAATGTATTTAGAGGTTCTAATCTTGGTTTGATGTTTAGATCTGGTTAGATTTTTGAGAAGAGCTAGTTTGATTCTGGGTCCTAACTCTGTTGGACATACTGAGATTATTCTAAGAACAAATGCTTGCTTCACAAGACTTAGACATAGGTCCTGACTCCCTCTCTAATGCTATGTTCTTTCACTCTCCATCTTGCTAGTTCATCTCATCCTCACCAGACTCCTTGCCATTCCTCAATATTGTCCTTTTCCTTGGCCTAGACCTTCTCAGTACAGAGAAGAATGGTTTTCCTTCTAGAGATACCACCCCACCCTCTAACCTCTTTCGTCCTCTTTATTTGACTTACAGCACTTATCTCTGCTGTCTTAATTTGTCAGCCCTGCTATAACATAAATATCTTAGGCAGATAGTTTTAAAGAACCAAAATTTATTTTCTCTCCATTTACAAAACTGGAAGTACAAATTCAGGGCACTAAGACAATAAGAAGTGTCTTTGTGGGAAGATCTCCTGCAATTTCCATACAACTGGCATTCCTTGATTCTTCAGTGACTTCCACATGACAGGGACTTTCCCCTCTGTAGCTGCTTCTCTGGATGTGATCTGCTGTTTTCAAATCTCAAAAGTGAGAAGGTTGAGTGTTCGCTCTCAACTAACAGAGCTTTATCGATATAGCAAAGAAAGCCTCATTCCTGATAGTAATACTTCCATAAATGTAAAGGTTAGGCTCCAACACATATTTTTGGGGAGACATAATTCATATGTAACATCTATTTAACATTTTCTAAATATGAATTTTGTCTATTTCCATCTGAATGTCAGCTCCTTGAAAAAAACAATTTTTTGTCTTGTTCATTGTTATGTCTTTCACACCCAGAACAGAATCTGTCACATAGTAGATATATATTGTGTTCAATGAATTAGTGTACCTGTGGATATTTTTCTAAGACGTTGCATATAAGTTGATTATATTTAAATAAACAGGAGAAAAACCTATCTAAGAAATAGGGGGGTCCATAGCATGTTGTAGCCAAAGACATCACTGGTTTGAATTCATCAGTGGTTCTGTGGCAAAAAGTTGGACAGTATTTTCCTGTTAAGATTTACAAACTTGGAAACAGATAAAATGGCAGTGAATTTTTATTTTGGTTTGAATCTTACATCAATTCTTTAAATAGAATTATATTTTCTGGCAGGAAACTGCACTGCAATCCCAGACGTGCACGGTTCAAATCCACCAGATGCTCTGCTGAAGAAGGAAGAATAGTCGCCTCCTGTACCAGTCAGATCCAATTTGATGGTACACGCATAAAAAAAAAATAAAAAATTATATTTTCTGGTTGATCTTTTGTTTAGATCCAAGGTTTTTAGTTAGGTTTCTCCTTAAAGTAAGATCCACCTATATATGACTATGAGCAGAGAAGAAAATTATTCAAGATTCTGAGACTCTTCTGTGTTTTCTGTACACATGAATCATAGTTCTAGGTCTATTCTTTGGCCACTAAAGAATAATAACAGGATTTAATGGAAAGTAATCATCAGCTAGGAAATCAAAACACGACGAATTGCATTAGGAAAATCTGTTGTCAGGGACCTTTGCAGACTGTTGCAGTGCAGAGATAACAGTGTAGAGAGTAAGGTGAGCCTGATCCATGCCATGGTCTTTGCAATTACTTGCTATGCATCAGAGAGCTGGATGATGACTAAGGATGGCAGAAGAAGAATTGATGCTTTTGAGTGTGGTGCTGGAGAACAGTATTGAAAATACCATGGACTGCCAAGAGAACAAACAGTTTTGTCCTGGATAGAGTGAAACCAAGTTGCTCTCTAGAGGCAAGGATTTTGAAACTCTATCTCACATACTTTGGGCATGTTACCAGGAGAGACCAATCCTTGAAGAACGGCATCATGGATGGAAGGAGTGGTGGGACTGTACAGGAGAGGAAGACCCTGAAGAAGATGGACTGACACGGTGACAGGGATAAATAGGGACAGGTGTGTCAGAGGCAGTGATATTGGCTCAGGACAGGACAGGGTTCAAAACTATTGTGCATAGGGTTGCTATGAGTCACACATGTCTCTAAGGCATATAACAACAACAATAACAAATTAGAAGGATAATATTTTCACGGAATCCAGACATTTGAGAACCAGTGAAGCTGTATGAACTACCAAGTCCATTGCATTAGGATAATCTTTAAAATAAAAACATCTTTTTGTATGCAAATCAATATCATTTTTAAAATGTAAATTAAAAGCACACAAACAAATGAAATCTGTTGTAAATGAAATAGTAGTTAACTAGTGCCCCAACTCTGCAAATCCTGGAGATCTGCCTCACCATGTGGAATCTACCCCACCACCCCGTGCCAGGAGCACCAATATCACAGGCGAGTGGAGAGAAAATGGGAGGAAAGCAGAGGTGGGAGGCACAAGCCATCAAACCAGATTTGGCTGGTGGAAGAGAATGGGAGATGCCAGAGGACCAAGGAGAGGAAATTGAACTGGATGTTTGCAGGGTTGGATGAGAGTGGGAATACAGCACACATGCATGACCAAGGGCTGGGTCCTGGGATCAACATCTGATATGTAACCTTCATACTCTTCATCAGCTCTTTTGAGTAAAATGCTTGTCTATAAAATATTGTTCTAAAGCTGAATACCCAAATTGAAACAGTGTAGGGAGAAGAACTGGCCATCCACTTCAAAAAATGCAGGCCTTCAAAAACCTTATGTACAACAGAGTACATTTAGATTAGACTATCAGATATGGCACCCAAGGCTAAGCCTTTGTGTTGAGAATCACAAAGAAGGAGAAACAGTTGCAAACAGACAGTAGTGATTGGAACATGGAATGTGAGAAATAAAGATGTAGAAAAATTGGAGTCTGATAAGAAAGAAACGGAATGCATAAATATTGACATACATTGGCGAAATGAAATGGATTGACATGAGACATTTTGAATCAGGCAATCATATGATCTACTATGCTGGAAATTAAAAGGTGAGGAAAAATGAGGTCACATTTAGAGTCAGACCATTTCTAGATCCATCTTGAAACACACAGGGAAGACGTGTTAATACCACTATCATTCAAATATATGCACCAACAGCTAGCCAAAGAGGAGGGAATGGATGACTTCTACCAACTGTTGCAATTGGAAATCGATGGAACATGCAACCAAGATACATTAGCAATAATGGGTGACTGGAATACAAGAGTTGGAAAGAGGGAAGAAGGATCAGTAGCCAGGAAACATGGACTTGGTAAAATAAATGAGACCAGAGACAGAATGATAGCATTCTGTACAAACAATGATTTATTTGCTGCAAAAACCTTTTATAAAAACCACAAAAGGTGACTATAAACATGGACCTCACATGATGACCTACACAAGAATTAGATTGATTATATCTGTGGAGAACATTGTTGGAGAAGCTCAATATCAGCCATGAAAAAACTAAGTCAGGTGTTGATTGTGGAACAGATCATCAACTACTGTATGCAAGTTCAAACAGAAGCTAAAGAAAATAAAATTGAATTCACAAGAACCTAAGTTGACTTTGAGTCTATCCCTCTTGAATTTCAAGTTCATCTCAGAAACAGGTTTGATGCCTTGAATACTAATGAGCAAAGAGCAAATGAGCTTTGGGAGGTTATCAAGAATCTCATCCATGAAGAATATAAAAGGTCATTATAAAGATGGAGAAGAAAAGACCAAGATGGATGTTAGAAGGTACTGATTATTGCACTAGTGTGCTGAGAAGCCAAAGGGAATAAATCCGTAAGATAAGGAGCTGAACAGAAGATTTCAAAAGGCAGCATGGGAAGACAAAGCAAAGTATTTTAATGAACTGTGCAAAGAACTGGAGTTGGGAATTCAAAAGAAACTAACTTACTCAGCAATTCTTAAACTGAAAGAGCTGAAAACCAAATTTAAGCTTTTAGTTGCAATACTTAAAAATGCTGTCGGCAGAATGTTGAATAACCAAGGAAGCATCAAAAGAAGATGGCTGACATAGAAAAATTTAATGAAACAACTTATGTTTAAGAGGCAATGGTGATGAATGAGGAAATGAAACTTGCTCTAAAGGAATTGGCAAAAAACAAGACCCCAAGAATTGACAACATACCAATTGACATATGTCAACAAACAGATGCTGCTCTGGATGTGCTCACCAATTTGAGCCAAGAAATCTAGAAGACACTACCTGGCCAACTATCTGGAAGAGACCTATTTTTATTCCCATTTAAAAAAAAAAGTGATCCAACAGAGTGTGCAGATTATTGAACAGTATCATTATTATCACATGCAAACAAGAACCTGGTGAGGATTATCCAAAAACGACTGAAACAGTCTATCAACAGAGAACTGCCAAGTGTGCAGGCTGGGTTTAGAAAAGGCTGTGACACTAAGGACATTATAGGCAATGTTAGATGAATCTTAGCTGAAAGCAGAGAGTACCAGAGGAATGTTTATTTGTGTTTCATTGTCTAGGCAAAGGCATTTGACTGTATAGATCACAACAGATTGTGGCTGACCTTGAGAAGAATGGGAATACAAGAATACTTGGTTGTGCTTATGAGAAACCTATATTTGGATCAGGAGGAAGTGGTCAGAATAGAGCAAGGAACCACTGCCTGGGTCAAAATCAGGATAGGTGTACACCAGGGATGTATTTTTTCACCATATCTTGTCAATCTATATGTGGAACAGATCATCTGGGAGGCTAGACTTTATGAAGAGGAATGTGGCATCAGGATTGGAGGAAGACTCATCAATAACTTATGCAGATGATACAACCTTGCTTGCTGAAACTGAGGAGGACCTGAGGAATTTGCTGCAGCAGGTCAAGGATTGCAGCCTGCAGTATGGATTAAAGCTCAAGAAAACAAAGATTCTTACCACTGGGCCAATTGGCAGCATCATGATAAATGGAGAAGAGATAGAGATTGTTAACAGCTTCAGCTTGCTTGGCTCCATAATCAACACTGTTAGTACCAGCAACCAGGAAATTAAAAAATTAATTTCACTGTGAATCTGTTTTCAGGAACCTCTCCTGAACACTGAAGAACAATGTTGTCAGTCTAGAGATTAAGGTGTGACTGATCCAAGCCGTAGCCTTCGTAATTACTTGCTCTGCATCAGAGAGTATGACAATGACTAAGGATGATAGAAGAAGAATTGATGCCTTTGAGTTGTTGTGCTGGAGAAGAGTATCAAACATACCATAGAAAGCTAAGAGAACATACAGATCTGTCCTGTTGTTGATTTCTGTCGAGTTGAACATGACTCATAGCGACCCTATGAACAAAAGACCTGAAGCCTTTCTATAATTATTGTAGTTTCTCAGAGTTCATAGAGTTTCCAGAGACATATTGTTTAGGAAGTGGGAAACCAAGCTGCTCCTTGGAGGCTAGGATTTTGAAGCTTTGTCTCACGTACTTTGGGCATTTTACCAGGAAGGTCCAGTCCTTGGAGAAGAACAGCATGCTTAAAAGGGAGGGATAGCACAAGAGAGATAGACTCTGGATGAGCTAGATTAACTCAGTGACTCAGGTAATGGGGCTAAGTGCACTGGAAACAATTAAATAGTCTCAAGATAGAGCAAGGTTCAGAGCTATTATACACAGGATCACTATAAGTCAACAGTGACTCAGTGGCACATAACAAAAACATCAGTAAGGAATGTCTGCCTTAAGCAGGATGTTCTTATGCTGCATGAACTAACTTAGTCTCATAAGGACAAATACTGCAAGAGATTGTACTGTAGAAATATAAGGATAACTTAAAAAATATATATGGGGACCCAAGCAAGGAAGGAGTAGGAGCAGAGGGGTGAGGATGAGTAGGAACGAAACCAGAGTTGCACAATTTGGTTGGTGGAGGGATGGAGTGAAGGAAGTGGGAGAGATCTATCTGGTGGGGACCTGAAAAGATGGCAATGATGAGCAAGGTCCAATGGTAATTACTTTTACAAAACACAATGCATGAGAATGACTGTATGAGACATAATGTGAATGTAGAATAGTGTGAGGTATTAAAAGAAGATGGAAGGAATATACTGAGTCATTGTATAGAAAGGAATTGGCAGATACAGAAGAATTTAATGAAATAACATTTGAGCAAGAGCCTATGGTGATGAAGGAAGAAGTTCAAGCTGCAAAAAATAAGGCCCAAGGAATAGATGGTATACCAATTGACATATTTTAGCTAACAGATGCTGCCCTGGATGTGCTCACCAAGTTGTGCCAAGAAATCTGGAGAACAACCACTTGACCAACTGACTGGAAGCGATCTATATTTGTTCCCATTCCAAAGAAAGGTGACTCAACTGAGTGTGGAAACTACAGAACAATCTCATTGATTTTACATGCAAGCAAGATTCTACTGAAGTTTATCAAAAAACGACTGGAACAACACTTCAGCAGAGTCCAGGCTGGGTTTAGAAGGGGTCATAGTACTAGGGATATTGTAGCTGATGTCATATGGATCTTAGCTGAAAGCAGGGAATACCAGAAGAATGTCAGATCTGTGTTTCATTTATTATACAAAGGCATTTGACTGTGTGGATCATAACAAACTGTGGCTGACTCTGAGAAGAATGGGAATCCCAGAACATTTAATCATGCTAATGTGAAACCTATACTTGGACCAAGAGGCAGTCATCAGAACAGAGCAGGGTAAAACTGCATGGTTCAAAATTGTGAAGGGTGTATGCCAGGGATGTGTCCTGTCTCCATACCTTTTCAACCTGTATGCAGAGCAGATTATCCGAGAGGCTGGACTCTATGAGGAGAAGTGTGGCATCAGGATTGGTGGAAGATCTATTAACAATCTGCATTATGCAGATGACACAACCCTGCTTGCTGAAACTGAGGAGGACCTCATGCACTTGCTGCAGAGGGTCAAGGACTGTGCCCTCAGTATGGACTGAGGTTCAATGTCAAGAAGACAAAGATTCTCACCACTGGACCAATTGGGCGCATCAGGGTGGATGGTGAAGAGATTGAGATTGTTCACAGCTTCAGTTTGCTTGGCTCCACGGTCAACACTCTTGGCACCAGTAGCCAGGAAATAAAAAAATGTATTGCGATGGGAAAGTCTACTGTTAGGGACCTCTCTAAAGTACTCAAGAGCAACGGTGTCTCTCTGGAGACTAAGGTGCGCCTGATACAGTCCATGGTCTTTGCAATCACTTGTTATGCATCAGAGAGTTGGACAATGACTAAGGAGGATAGAAGGAGAATTGATGTCTTTGAGCTGTGGTGTTGGAGAAGAGTATTGAGGGTACCATGGGCTGCCAGGAAAACAAACAGATTCATCCTGGAGAGGGTTAAACCAGGCTACTTCTTGGAGGTAAGGATTCTGGGGCTTCGTCTGACATACTTTGGACATGTTGTGAGGAGTGACAGGTCCTTGGAGAGGGACATCATGCTTGGTAGGGTGGAGGGACAGTGCAGGAGGGAAAGACCCTCTATGAGGTGGATTGATTCAGTGACTGGTGTAATCAGGATGGGTGTGTCAGAGTCAATGCGATTGGCACAGGATAAAGCAGGGTTTAGGGTTGTTGTACATAGGGTCGCTATGAGTCGCAAATGACTCGACAGCACATAACAACAACAATGTAAAATAAAAATTTTTTTAAAAATACTCTGCAGAATCAAATGAACAACAAAACCTAGAAAGATTAGATAAAAACTTAGGAGATGATGAGTTTATGTTTATGGAACAATTTAGAAAAGAAGGGTGAGAATGATTGTCCAACTTGAATGTAATCCACAATGTTACTGGATTGAACAGAGTAAAATTGTTGAATGGTTGTATGTCCCACTATGTACGTTTTCAACAACAATGAAATAAAAGTTCTTGTCCCCTCCCCTCCAATATTCAAGAACCAGTACAGTACCCATCTCTTGCTGTGCCAGAAATTAACGCTTTAGTTGATGGATATTGGAAAGGTACTGCATGGCGGACACTAGAGTATCCAAGCTAACTGTAGAGTAGTGAGCTTAGCCAATGAGCAGATAGATTTCAGATTTAAGAGACAGTCATGTATCCACACTTAGCTATAAGGCCTTCTTGGCCCGGACCAGGCATACCTGGCACAGGCCTGTCGGTAGGGAGGGTATTTAATTGATGTTTGATTGCTGAATTCATTATCTGAGGGAAGAGGGTGAGAAAATGTACCCTGAAAATGCTTTTCTGCCAGTTAAGTGCCTTTCTCTCTGTCACAGTTAGTTTTCTCTTAATAGCCACATGAGAAGTGAAAATCTTTCTTTAAATCTCCAGAATGAGCTTTGGGTGGGACAAATCTGAGTTCCATGAACTATTTATAATACAGTGGCCATTTTTGAGGAAAAAGAGAGTATGAAACTTGGCACAGGGTCCAGACATAGAAGTCTGAAGTTTAATGGCAATTTTGTTTTGAGTCTGGGCACTTTTCACCATCTGAGAAATGGCCTTACTGAGGACTCTTGAGGGGCTTGTGTCCCTGAGGATGGAGGTCTCCCTGGGAGCAAGGAAACCCTAAGGGACAGTCAGTACCACTAATGAGAGAGCCCTGCTGACCAGAAGCTGGGTTAGAAAAAGAGCACGTGGACATTCAGTGGCATGTGCTGCCTCTCTACAAGGCAGACTTCAGGATCCAGAGTGCCAGCTCACATGTGGGTGAGACAGCTTGACACTGGCCACTGACAGACCAGTCTGGGACGTCTCCTCCTCCACCTCACACACGGCAGTGGAGGCTGATCGACTTTGGCAATAACAGTAATTGCTACTGTTCTAAAGGCATATGTTGTACTGGGTAACTTTACATGCATTACCTCTAATCTCACAGGAACCCTGCAAGCTAGCTCCCATTAACCCCGTTTTACAGGTGTAATAGGCTGGCAAATTTACTCACACAACACTCAGATGCACAATGAGAATGTAAACTATTTTCTCGAACTGACTTCAGACTCCTTGTAAGTTCCCACCCTGCTGGTCAATACAAACACCATGGTTGCCAATTAACCATCTCTCAGTCTTTTCTGGCTGACAGCCTCTTTCACATCGAAAGAGTCAAGGTTGTCTAAGTCATACACTCCATCAAGGCTATTTTTTAAATTGCCTCTTTTGGAAGATCACTTTCTCTTGCTGATCAGGCACACTTGGAGCAGTCCTCAACATCCTCTACTCTCCCAAAAGGCCGTCTTCAGAGTTTGCAGGGCCTCCCGGGATTCCACTGTTTGAGTTGGTACTTCTGGGCATACTCTATTGTTGAATAGAGGCTGCTGTGCTGTTCTGCTCCACAGATAGGTGGCCAGGGATGGTGATTGTTAATGGAATCAATCCCAACTCAGATTGATTCCATGGATACAGAGTAGAGCATGTCTATAGTGTTTTCAAGGCTGTGACTTTTTGCAAGCAATCACTGAATTTACCTTTTGAAGATCTGAGCCACTAACTTTTCAGCTGGTGGTTGGCATTTTTCTCCACCCAAAGAGAGCCTTCTTGCCCTCAGGGGTGACATGGACTTGCACTGCTGCAGGGATGACCTCTGAATGTCTCAAGTCTCTATGCTGGGATGAATGGGAAATTCTAGACTGCTGGATACCACACACAGGCAGAGGGAAGACCAAAAGCAGCCTAAGTGCCTCCTCCTTGGAAGACATTGCCCTGACTCATTCTCTGTCTTCATCATCCTCCAGTGCTGCAAAGGGCTTCCACCCCCTCTACACACATTTTAACATCTCGAGTTCTCTTCCCTTTTGCATGTGATACAAACCGATGTTCTAGCTCAGTAGTCTTTCAACTCTTTTGCTTTGCACTCCTCAAAAATTCTGGAAAAAAATCTGACCTCAAATTAATATAAGATCTCTTTCATTTGAATCAAATAGCTGAAAAGGATGTACTATCTTGGCCTCTTGTAAATATTGGCATTTTAAAATGAAAGTACTGTATCATTCTTTTAAATTTATCTAGTGGAATCTAAATATCAGAGCTATTTAATATCTATGGTTCAAAAACCTCATGAACAAGTTTTTTTTCTGGGAGAAATTTTAAAATGTTTCTTATACTTCTTGTAATTATATTTCCATTTCACTTCTCCTGTAGAACTTTATCCTAATGTAGTATCTTTTTATGCTTGAAGTATTTTATTAATCACCATATCATTATTCTCTTTGACAAAAATATGTATAACAAAGGACATTTTAAATTGTTAATCTTTTCCTTGGCCACCACAGAATGCTGTTGGAATATTTAGTGTGGACTATGTTCTCATTGCAGTTATTATTAGTGCACAATTAAAGGAATAGAAACAAGGATGTACATTGCATTTTTTTAACTATTGATGCTGAAACATAAAAATTAATTGTGCTAGAAATATCTTTTGATGAAATGGATGGTAAGGTTATTATGACAATTCAAATCATTGTACTAGTATTTCAAAGGGTTTTCATTTTTTTGTTGCTCACAGCCTTTCATACCTTCAAAAAAATGTACCTTATTATTTGAGAAGGAAGCTGTATAGAACTACAAACATAGGTGTGCAAGGAAATAGATTCTAAAGACATAAAAATTGTTTCATTTGAAAAGTTTTTTTACTGAAAAACGTTAGCCTTTCATGAAAGAAGAATATCAAAATAACTTCTTTTAAATTAGGTGTATAAACAAGTAAGTCAAATGAATTGTATCATCCAAAAGTTATGCTGAAATCCAAATCTCTGTACTTGTGAAAATGACTTTGTTTGGTCAAGTATTAAAGTTAGGATGGATTTGGGCCCAGATTCCTTCTGAGCAATGTTTTATGAAATGGAAAAACAGACACAGAGAGGGGATTACAGAGTGAGGAGATGTATTTACAAACATGTGAAGATACATTTATGTACAGCAAAGGAACGTCAAGGATTAGCAGTAGGCTAACTGTGCACTGGTTTCCACATGATGGCACACAACAACAGCAGCCCCTTCAGATGTTCAGATTGGTCTGTATTTCAACAAAGATCCCAGGTGATTCTTCCAGAACTGATTAGACATCCTGATAAGAAGCCGGAAGGACACTCCTCCCCCCTTCGAATTATCTTGTGAAGATAGATGATTGGATACATACATACATACATAGATGGAGTTGTTAGGTGATGTTGGGTCAAATATGGCTCATAGCTACTCTACGAATGACTGACCTGGCCTTGCCCTATCCTGTACCCTCAGCATCTCTGACACACTAGGGCCCAGTGCTGAAGTCACTGTGTCACTCTGTCACCTTGGGTGTCTTCCAAGCATTATGTCCCTTTCCAAGGAATAGCCTTGTCTAGCTACATGTCCAAAGTATCAAAGACAAAGCTTTACCATCTTCGCTTCCAAGGAGTACTGTACCTGTCATTTGAACAATGTCTAAGGGTAGAGGGAGGCACCTTTCCAGTTTGTTGCTTGGCTTGTCTTTATCACTTACCTACCCTCACATTGGAACCAACTTCCCAGGTCACAAAGATCATCAGAAAGGGCCTGGGAGAGCGGGGAGAGTCCTTTTTTTCCCCCTGATAGGGGAAGGTAGGTTCTTGTAAAACACAAGTGGTTTGCACTGGACTCCTGTCCTAAATGACGGCACATCTGGGTGCTGTCTTGTTTCTCTGGCAGTTCAAATCCACCTTTGGATCAGATAAGAAAAATAGGCCATTTCCTCCCATGTAATTCATAGCCTCAGAAGTCCAGTGAAGGGTCAGCTATGAGTCAGTGCCTACTTAATGTCAGTGGATGTGTGACTGTCCTAAAGATTGGTGATTCTAGTCATACCATGGAAGCTAGGTCTGGTGATCAGACCAGCTTTCAATAGACTACAACCAGAAAACCCTTTGGAGCTCAGTTCCACTTGGAAACAGATGGGATCTGCGTGAGTTCAAATGCACTAGTGGCATTCCACTCTCTCACCTTGACAACTTCCATCAGAGTCTCCAAGACTCTCACATGTCCCCCCGGAGTAAAGCTTGGGGCAAATGGTTGCCATTTATCTCTAATATGACCTGTTGTGACTCATTTCTTTGATCAATTCTGTTTGAGGACACTTTTAGCACCTCTGCTTGCTGGCTCCTTCCCGGGCCCCTTCCCACAGCCACAGCTGTTCTGACTCTGACAGTCTTTGTAACTAATTGCCCGCCTCCCAGGGCAGCTGGGAGGGAGCACTAAATTGTATACTGACAATCTTGGAGTTTTTTTTCTGGGGTGGCAAGACCTGGAGGAAAATCGGGTACTGTCAACAGTCATGCAAACCCACATCTAGCTGTCTGCACACACTCTGAGTACAGCTCAGTTTGGAAGATCAGGTTTAAAGCCTGCCTTTTCAAAGCAAGGTGCACCTGAAAACAGTCAACAAAGCCAGCGGGCATTAGGATGGGTATTACAGCAGAGGGGAGAGATAGTAGACCTATTTATCACAGTGTTGTCACCTTGTGGGGAAACAAGCTTTATTCCCACTTGCCAAGGGGATGCCAATTGAGTTACTAAATTTCTGAGAAATTGTGCCTAGTGCTCGGGCCTTGAGGAGCTCCTGTAATGGGGAACAGCAGCAGAGCAATAAATATCAAACTGCAGGTCTTCTTCACTCATTTCTTTCGAGATGTCCGAACCTGGGATTCTGAGGCATCCTCTCCACAAGGCTCAGGACTTCCATTAAGTCTGTGCTGCTAGCCAGCACTAATGAGACCACAGCTTCTCTCTCTCTCTCTCTCCCTCCCTCCCTCCCCTCTGGCAATTGATTCATGAGAAATCCTTTTAGGAATTCACCCCTTCCCTTAAAACACACCCACTCCACATCTCAGAAAGGTGCAGTAATGACCCAGATGGCATTCGCCCAGTGAGACAAATTTTCCAATGAACGTTACGGCTCCTCCAATTAGTCGTCCATGTGAAGGTACAGCATCGCTTACCTGACTCCTGAAGGCTGCTAAGTTGTAGCACAGAAATAGAATATTGGGAGCCCAGGGGAGTCAATTCTAGGGACTCGATACTGGCACCTTATTAGGGGGCATAGCTAATTATGCTCTATCAAAATGTTAGTGGGCTGTTAGAAAAGAATCATGAAGGAGATTCAAGGTTCAGATGGTTAATACCATGATCTCCTTAAAACCTGGGTAAAATGAGGGTTTTTTTTGCCTACTCAGCTGCATGTACTTCTTTCCTACAAAGATGGCGCTCCAATGGCAAACACTGTAGGGAGGTGCACTGCCAATGCCAGGGGTTTGAGTCTACCACCACCTTGGCTCTTAGGGAGAAGGAGAAACAATCTCTTCCCACGGGATTTACAGCTGTGGAACCTGCCAGGAGTGTCAGCTGTGGGTTGGTTCTGACTTGATTGTACATAACAACATAACCAACAACATCCTGAGAAACTAAAGACATGGACTGCTATTGTCCTCAACTCTTTTAGGAGAAGAGTTGTGAAGATGTTTTTAAAATGTTTAATGCCTAAACGACAATGCCAAGAACACAGAGCCCTGGGGGCATGGTGCATTCTGTGCTAACTCCACATAAAGTTTGGTGAATGCCTCAAGGGAGAAGACGGGCAATTTCCTCCAAAAGTTGTGTAGGCAGCTTAGACATGTCTGCTGAACTATACTTATTGTTAGGTGTCATAGAATTAGCTCCACTTCATAGACACCCTCTTGTACAAGGGCACGGGGCGCTGCTTGACCTTGCACTTCCCTCTCAATCTCTACTGTATGATTAAGTCCATTGTTGCAGTCACTATGTCAGTTCACCTTTTGTAGGGTCTTCCTCTTATTGCTGACCCTCTACTTTTCCAAACGTGATGTCCTTTTCCAAGGACTGGTCTCTCTTGAGAACATGCCTGAAGTGTGGGATTCAAAGTCACACAGTCCTTGTTCCTAAGGCCCATCCTGGCTTTACATCTTTCTAGGCAGACTTGTTTGGTATTTTCATCATTCTTTGTCAGCACTGCAATTCAAAGATATCAGTTCTTTTTTAGTCTTTATTCCTGGTCCAGCTTTCACACATAGAAGAAGTGTCTGAAGATACTGTAACTTGGATCAAGCACATGTTAGCCTTTAAAGTGACATTCTTACTCTTTAGCATGTTAAAGAGGACCTTGACAGCAAATTTACCCAATATGATGCATTATTTGATTTCTTTACAGCTGCTTTGGTGAATGTAAATTGTCGATTCAAGTAAAATGAAATCATTGACAACTTCTTAACTTTTTCTGTTTATCATGGTGTTGCCGTTAGATCACTGGTCCCCTAGACAGCATCTCTGGAATCATGGTAGATAGTTCTCTTTATATACATTCCTTTTTTCATGACATTTTATTCCTTTCCAGGATGAATTATTTTTCTGTTTTGAATTTTTTATTTAAACTATGAGCTTTTGGTAATGGAAATCACTTTTTTAAATTTTTTTTTATTTTATTATTTTTGTGTGCATGTACCATCAAATCAGATCTGACTGGTACAGGAGGAGATTGCCCCTCCTTCCCCGGCAGAGCATCTGGTGGATTCAAACCGTGCACCTCTGGGACTGTAGTTGCAGCTTCTTGCCACTAGGCTACCTGAGCTCCCCTTGGAAATCACTTTTAATTAAATGAAAAAAATTTGAGATAATCTAGATTTTTAACACAAATAATGGACTATGTATGTCCTGTGGGTTCTCTGGTACTAGATTTGGTTGGATGAGACCCATTTCTTCAAATCTACACAGTTTACAATGACTATAACAATGGGCTCTACTGTGGCAGAGCTGATAATTATGACACAGGAGAGGGCAGGGTTATCTGTCTGTCATAGGACTGCTATGAGTCACATTAGATGGCAGCATGTGCTAAAGTGAGATAACAGTTTCCCAGTAAATCCCAGAGATAAAAATGTAGGTGGACATTGTGCCCCACAGGTTGCAAAAATGACATTGGTTCTCTTCCTTATATATTTCAAGGTTTTGAACTGGTTCATATTGATTTTACCTTCTGCTGAGAATTTGCATTTCCACCCCAGATACCCTGAATCACAGCTTAACAAGATTCCAAGGTGATTCTCATACATTCTTACTATACATAAGAACACATAAGCACTCTGAAGATCTTGTAAAATCTAGATTCTGATGCAGCATATCTGGGTTAACAATGTAAATTCTCAGCTGAGGGTCAGACCGGGGGATGAACCAGTTCAAAGCTTTTTGTATTATGTATTTGTCTCTGCCCCCCTGTTCCTCATTTAGCCCTCCGGCTGCATTACTTGGGCCTTTTTATTCTCACCTAAGCAACTATGGAGGCCTAGTGCATAGTGTGTTGAGCTGCTAACCAAAAGGTTGCTGGTTTGAATGACCAGTGGCTCTGTAGGAGACAGGTGGATAGTTTCCACTGGATGGAGGGGTTACTGTCAGTTAAAACTGACTCAATGGCAAAGAGTTTGGGGTTTTGGCATGTCTCATAGGGCTACCGTGACAGTTCCCAATTAGTCTCTTTGTCTCAGTCCTCTCCCTTCCACTCATCCTCCATGCTTCTCCTCAAATAACCTTATTGTCTTCTAAACCTGTTTGCTGGTTTATCACTTCCAGATAAAGCCCATTGCACATTACTTAAAATCCTCCATAACTCAACACCTACAAGCAATCATAGCCGCCTCGTTTCCCCATGTCACCCTTCATTGAAGTTGTTTTTCTCTAGTACAGGTTTCATTCTCTTTCTATGAAATATTCCCTAGAGTCAAAAGGCCTCCTTCTCCTGACCTATATACACCCTTCACATTTGCCTAAAGCCACACTTTCCTTGGAAACCCTCCCTGATTTTGCAGGCGATGTGAGTCTGTCCCCTCTTCTATGTTTTCTTACCAGTCTGTGGTTACTGTTAACTGTTGCACTCCCCCACTAAGCCACTGGCTCCTTGAAAACAGGGATTGTTTCTTGTTTTCCTCTATATACTGTACTCAGCCCCAAGCACTGTTAACCATCAATGCATTTACTTGAATAAATGAATGAACAAACTTGTCTTCATCCATTTGCAGGGAGGTCTATGAGAAAAATCTCTAAATTGCAGTTTTGTCTTTTTATTTTATTAATGCTTCTCAAATGGATTCCAAAGAAAATACAGAAAAACCTTGACTGAATCTGAGTCTCAACCGGGAAGATAAAAGTATGAAATTCAAGCATATTCCTGGAAACTAAATACACTAGTCTTAATCTTGGAAACTCCATCCTATTACACAAATGATATATGTTTGCTGCGAAGCGTAAACAGCATTCTAGTTCATGAATATTAAGTAGCATCTGTGTGTCATTTAAGTAATTCTCGGGGAATTATTATCCTGAGATAGTCAAGTCGGTCCGAGGGTTATGAGTGACTGGCTTCACGGACATCTTGCTCCGACTTTCAAATGACCAGCCCAACCCCTAGTTGTAACAAATACTTAATTCCCTGCGTATCGCTGCTTTTGAAGAATTGCAAAACTTTAAGCCTTTTCTTGCACTAACCTCTTGTAGGGGGGAGAAAAAGTAACCACTCCAGTTATTAAAAATCAAGAAAAAGTAGTTTATTCTGGCATACTGTAAGAAAGGAAAAAAAGATAAAAGAGAATCAGCCAGCGAGCAGAGGAGCTACACCTGAAACTCCTGAAGCTTACAGAAAGATTTTATACAAGTTATGGAAGGTCCACTTATATCAAGGTGATAAGAAACAAATGTCTATACATTTGGTTTCCTGGCTTCCTAGATGAGACATTTTGATATGAATGGCATCCTCGTGTCTTCATCTTATCAGAGATCAAGATACTATAACAGAAAAGGGAAGTGCACAAATAGGTGTTACAAAAGGGGGCACAGAATCAGATGAAGCCAACTAATCCAGCTTGATAGGGCTTAGAAGTGCAAATGAAGCAGACCACAAGCTTTGTTTTTAGGGGCTACTTTGTTTTAAGAAGTCAGTGCTGTATGTGCATAATAAAGGAATTTCCCTGGCAGGTGAATAAAATTCAGAATTGACAGCATGGAGATTTCTGTGAATTTGCTGTAGGTCATCCTATCCCTGTTGCTGGGCAGCATGCATGGTTATTTTACATTAAAACAACCCAAAGCCAAACCCACTATTGTTGAGTTTCTTCTGACGCAGATGTAGGAATAAATGGAAGGGCCTTATAAGAATCTTTATGGAAGCCACCTGACACATCTTTCTCCTGTGAAGTGCCTGTTGAGTTCGAACCAGTAACTTTTAGTTAGCAGCTGAGTGCTTAATCACTATGTTACCTCTCCCTTGCTGTAACCAAACAAAAAATCACACCTATTGTCATTGAGTCAACTTCAACTTATGGTGACCCCATAACAGGTTCCCGAGACAGTAAATCTTTACACAAGGCCATATCAGTCTCCATGGGTAGCCAAGGGATTTGAACCACTAACCTCCTAGTTAGTAGTGCAACACGTTGTGCACTAAGCTACTAGAGCTCCTTTATTGCACACTGTGTTCATAGGGTTGCTATGAGTCATTCTTGACTTGAAGGCAATGAACGACTACAACAACAACAACAACAACAACAACAGCTAATTAAGAATTGTATGTATCTGTTCTGACTTGCCTACACGTTCAACTTAAGAGCACACTTAGGAACAGATCAGAGTTTTAACCCAGGGGCTGCAAAAACTAAAGCAAAACAACAAAAAATGGAAGCAAAATAAATAAGAGGTCCAATGATTTGCTTCTTTTACCTTTCACCAGAATATAACTTCCATGTGAGCTGATGCACTGACTCACTCCATAACTAATAATAAGTGCTTTGCTTAGCACGTAATGTTTGAAGAAGGCAGGCAGGAAAGAAGAAAGAAAAGATGGGGTTTGGGAGATGTGGTTCCAATAATAGAGCTTTTTTTTTTTTTTAAAAAAAAAAAAGTGTTTCCATTTACTCTTAAATAAGACATAGAGCAGAAGAGCAGATTTTTTTTGGGGTGGGGGAGCTGAATACAGTGTATTTTATTGATGGTACATGACAAGATGAGCTCTCTAAGCCCCCTTTTCTCTCAGAGAGACTGGATGGAAACAACTGTGTCAAGGATATGATATTCTCAGTGTGTGGGAAGATTGAGTTGGGGCAAGAACTCCCCAGCAGCTGAGAGGTCTCTCTTTCTTTTCTAGTGCTATTGCCTGGGGCCGATGTTGCAAGGGGCTCTTATTCTTGGAGTCGATGTGAACCATCAGGTCGACCACCTGGTTGCAGTAGCCGAATTCACTGTCATACCAGGAAATGAGTTTGATAAAGTGGTCATTCAGAGCAATGCCAGCCCCAGCATCAAAGGTGGAAGAGTGGGTGTCACTGTTAAAGTCACAGGAAACAACCTGGTCTTCAGTGTATCTCAGGAAGCCCTTGAGAGATCCTTCTTCTTTTTTTTTTTTAAAAAAAATTAAATATTTATTTTATACTGGCTTAGTTACAAAGTTTGTATGCATTGTTTTTAACACTGGATCTTTCCCCTTTCCTTTATTCACCAATCCCTCCAACTGGCCCTGTATCTTTACCCCTCTGCTCCCACCCTCTCCCCCTTGGATTCTCATACATGTTCTACAGTGAGGGTCTTATACATATTTGTCCTTATGGAATTGAGTCCACTTAACGTAATGCTCTCCAGTCCCTCACAAGTTAGGTAGTGATTTACAAAATCATTGTTCCTGCATGCTATGCAGTATTTCATC
>NW_006399890.1:2824626-2863241 GCF_000299155.1 Elephantulus edwardii | reverse complement strand
ACCCCAATGCCAGCCTCATTCTACAACAGTGGCACCATATAGCATTTGTCCCTTTGTGACTGAGATACCTCACTCAGCATAATGTCCTCCAGGTTCACCCATTTTAAATAATATTGCATGAGTTCCTTGTTTTTCAATGCAGCATAGTATTCCATTGTGCGAATATACCACAGCTTCTCCTTCTGATTCCTGCTTTACTCCTTTCTTGATGGTCTCATCCTGCTTTCTCCAGGCAGCAGGTCAGATCCACCACTGACACATTATGGGTGAGGACACAGAAAATCATGCCGGTAAATTTCCCATTCAGCTCCAAGAAGACCTTGCCTACAGCCCTGTACCAGTAGATTCAGGGATAATGTTCTGGGCAGCTCCAGGGCCATTGTGCCACAGCTTTCCAGAGGGGCCATCACAGTCTTCTGGGTGGCAGTGATGATATTGACTGTGATCATAAGTCCCTCTATGATGCCAAAGTTGTCATGGATGATCTTGGCCAAAGGGACCAAGCAGTTGGTGGTGCAGGAGGCATTGCTGACAATTTTGAGAGAGTTCTCATACTTTTCATGGTTCACGCCCATCACAAACATCAGGGCATCAGCAGAATGAACAGAAATGATTACCCATTTGGCACAACCCTTCAAGTGAGCCCCAGCCTTCTCCAAGGTTGTGAAGACATCAGTGGACTCCATAACATACTCAGCACCCCATCGGTGGACTCCATAACACACTCAGCATCACCCCACTTGATGTTGTTGGGATCTCACTCCTGGAAGATAGTGATGGCTTCCCCATTGATGACCAGCCTCCTATTTTCAGCATTGACAGTGCCATTGAACTTGCCATAGGTGGAATCATACATATATACAGACCATGTAATTTGAGGTCAATGAAGGGGTCATTGATGGCAGCAGCATCCTCTTTGCCAGAGTTAAAAACAGCCCTGGTGACCAGGTGTCCAATGTCAAATCCATTTACTCCAACCTTCACCATCGTGTCTCAGGGATGTGGCTTGAGGTTGGATGAAAAGAGAGGGCAATCTGTAAATTGACAAGAAACAGAGAGCCAAGATTTAAAATTAATGGACATGTTAGATGCTGCTTAAATACCCTCTTTACTAATTTTGTTGTCTCTAGGCAGGAAACCTATAAATTACATGTCCCAACAGGTTTATTATTGTTGTTGTTTATTAGGTGTCATTGAGTTGAGTATGATTCACAGTGACCCTACGAACAACACATTTGAACCCTGACCTATATTGTGCTATCTTCATCATCTTTGCCACACTACAACCTACTGTTACAGTCACTATACCAAGTTGTTTCAGTGATGGCTTTCTCCTCCTTTGTTGATCTTCCACTTCAGAATCTGAGGATGAGAGACACTGATGGGAGACTCCAGAGTGGGAGGTTGGGAGGGAGGAGCCAACTCTACCCAGCTCTGGGCAGCAGTAGCAATAAAAGCAATAGTAGTGGGCAATATAAACTTTCCTTACTCAGGTAACCTAGATCTAATTAACAGCATCATCCACAGCACAAGGAATATGTGCCCTGGGGACATGATTGTCCCTTGCTCCTCTCAAACAGACTCAAGCTGACTGTCATCAAGTCGGTTCTACTCAATAGTTGCCCTGTAGTCAGATTTTGAAGCTGTAAATGGTAATGACTGTGTGGATAACAAGTTGTGGCAGACATTGAGAAGAATGGGAATCCCAGAGCACTTGATTGTGGTAATGTGGTACCTATACTTGGACCAGAAGGCTGTTTGAATGGAGCAGAGGAGCACTGTATGGTTTGCAATTGAGAAGGAAATGTGCCAGGAATGTATTCTTTTTTGATACCTATTCAATCTGTATGTTGAGCAAATTGTCTGAGGAGCTGGACTCTATGAGGAAGAGTGTGGCAACAGGATTGGAGGGAGATTCATCAATAACCTGTGTTATGCAGACGACACAACCTTACTTGCTGAAAGTAAGGAGAACTTGAAGTACTTGTTGCCGATGGTCAAGGAATGCAGCCTTCAGTATGGATTGCATCTCAATGTCAAGAAGACGAAGATTCTTACCACTGTACCAATAGGCAGCATCATGGTAGATGGAGAAAAGATTGAAATTGTCAACAGCTTCATCTTACTTGAATCTACAATTAACACCCTTGGTACCAGCAGTCAGGAAATAAGGAGACACATAGCATTGCACTGGGAAAATCTGCAGTTAGAGACCTCTTCAAATAATTGAGGAGTAATGATGCCACTTTGAGGACTAAGGTGAATCTGATTCAGGCCATAGTCTTTCTGATCACTTGCTCTGCATCTGATAACTGGACAATGAATAAGAATGACAGAAAAAGAATTGATGCTTTTGAGCTGTGGTGTTGGAGAAGAGCACTGAACATGCCATGGATGACTCAGAGAATGAACAGCTATGATGAAGAGGGTGCAGTCAGAGTGCTCTTTGGAAGCAGGAATGATGAGGCTTTCCCTCACATATTTCAGGCATGTTGCTAGGAGGGGCTATTCCTTGGAGAAGGACATGATGCTGGGAAGGGTGGAGGATCATCAAAGGAGAGGGAGATCCTCAGGCAGGTGGATTGACACAGTAACTGCTGTGATGGGCTCTTGTGTGTCAGGAAGTGTGAGGATGGTGCAGAATAAAACAGAGTTCAGGGCTTTTGTTCATATGGTCTCTATGAGTCGTGCTCGACGGCACCTAACAACAACAACAACGATGACAACAACAACAAATTTCATTCACCCTCAGAATTGCTGGTGGATTGAAAATGCCAGAGACATTCAGCCTTTTGATTATGAGCATAATTCTATACCGACTGTGCCACCAGAGCTCCCTCTTGCTCTTCTAGGGGCTTTAGGTAACATATAGGAAGCTCCACTGGTGTAATTCCGTAAAAGGTTGTACTGCTAACCCCCCGCCAAGAGTTTTTCACTCTGGTAGTTTGAATCCATCAGTAACTCCACAGTAAAAAGATGGATAATGTCCTCTTGTGTGATTTACAGTATAGAAATCCAGTAAAGGATAACTGTGAGTGGACTCTAGCTTGATAACAGGCAGAAAGAAAGAGAAAGAGAGTGAAAGGGTAGGGTGTGGGGAAGAAAGAAGGAGGGACAGAGAGAAGCAGAATAGAAAGCAGTTATGTATCTGAGTAATTGTCCTTCCCCCCCCCCCGAAGTCAAAAGGTTATAATTCAGATTATTAAAAGAATATAGTCAAGTCAGCTCTGAAATGTGCACACAGGCAGTCCATCTCAAGCCTCGTGGCTTTTGGCCAATGTTCCCAAGTTCTCAATCCTGCCAATATTGGCTTCCTACCCCTAGTTGTCCCACATAATTCTCAGTCCTGCTAATATTGGCTCTCCTCACTCCATCCTCTTCAAGGTCGCGTCTCACGTCAGGTTTCCACTTCAGCCATAGGTGCAGCTGCCGTAGGTGCAGCTGCCATAGGCGTAGCAGGAACAAGAAGGGTCTCTTACACTCTTTTGTTTATTGTTCAATGATGCCAGAAGATCTGTTTCATAACTGTACTTTTTTTGTGTCATCAGTCCTCCCTCTAAACCATTGTAACTGTAGTCTCATGAGTTTCAAAATAGCTATCCTAGCCACTGACTTTAACTTTTACCACCTGAGTGGGTAGGAACTTGAAATAGAGTATGTATGCATAAGCTAATCATTATGGGATTGGATGCTTTTCCCCACCAAATAAAAACTGAGCAAGTTTAGCAGTGAAGGTGGGAATCTCACTACCAGCAAAGAAGAGGAAGCAGAGGGTACTTACGCACTTGCCCTTTGGGACCAGAGATTCTTCCACCAATCAGACCAGGGTCTACCTGAGAACAGCAGCAGCCTCAGCAGAGAAGCAGAGACTGACATGAGACAGAGCTAACTTTGGACTGCTTTCCCACAGAGCTAGAACCAAAGGCCTTTGCCAAAACTTGCTGGAGGATTGAGAGAAGATGCCATAATTGTCAGGACTGAGGGAAATTTGTAGCACTGACTTAAGGTAGGAGGCTAAAGGTCAAAGAGCCTGTGAGCATGCTTGAGGGATTTTCTGGATGGAGAATTTGTATCCAGTTGCCAAGCTAAATTATAACTTGTTAGCTTCCATAATAAACTCCACAACCTTTATTGTGATTCTGTGAGATCTTGTGGCCATTGCAACATATATCAATCCCAGGAGGGAGCTTTGGTGGTCTAGTGGTAAAATAATGTACTATAATCCCAAGGACACATGGTTCAAATCCACCAATTGCTCTGTGGGAGAAGGATGGACAGTCTCCTTCGATGCCATTTAATCCCTCTGAAAACTCACTGAAGGGTCACCTACGGGTCAGTGCTATACAGCATGCAACAATGACAACAACAGGGCAGTACAGTTGATGATGGAGTTAGTAGAAGTAGGTATAGGAGCATGGAGGCCATGTCTGACCTTTTGAGAGTCGATTTTGTATTGTGGATGTCCTTTTTGTTTATTTGTTTACTATCGGCATATGGTCAGGAAAGATTGGTCTTTGGAGAGGGACATCATGCTCAGATGGACAGTGCAGGAAAGGGAGACCCTGGTTGGGGTGGATTGATACAGTGACTGGGGCAATGGGGGTTGGTGTGTTTTTAGTAGGGAGTTCCCCTTGTGGAATTAGTAGAAGTCCATATTGCTGTGTCCATGCCACCTACACTCTTAATACAGTAACTAATCAATTGTATGAAATTTGCTCTGTTTGAAATATCTGGAGTCTTTTCATTGTCCTGATTTTTGTTGCTACTAGTTGTCATCGATTCCAAAGCCCCATGTATACAGAATAGAACTGCTCCCTAGAGTTGTCATCAAGTCTGACCTTTCAGAAGTGGATCACCAGGTATGTCCGATACACTGCCTCTTAGTGGATTCAGACTGCCCACCTTCGGGTGAGTGGTGAGCATTTTATTGTTCTGCTAAAGGACTCATGCTCATGGTTGGACGCTATTGTCACTGACTATTAGAATCAGATAAATGAATGAATCAATGCATACATGCATTCATACTTGGTTACAAGCTTGCTTCACAGGAAAGGCACTTTGAATTAAAAAATACAAGTAAATAGAGAGGCTGCAAGTATCTCCATTGGTTCAGAGTATAAGTGTTTATCTATTAACCAAAAGGTAGGCAGTTCAAACCTACTCAGCAGCTCAAAGGAAAAAAAAACCTGATGATTTGACTTAATGGTACCCAACTACAATGATATTAAGTGCAATGTGTGATCAATAATGGGAGATATTTTAATGGCAAGGGAAAATGAAAAGATACAATAGAATCAGAAGGTCTCTGAATTACACTTTCTGCTGTCTTTCTTTGACAGCCCGTGTCAGGGCCCCCTCAATTTTACTATCTGATAAGTAGGAAGGCCAGATTTGGTCAACTCAAAGTCTGTTTCAAAGTCTGAAATTTGAAAGCTACCTGTGAGTAAAATCTCTGGATAGTTGGGAAGGAAAATCTCCCCCCCCCTTTTTTTTTGTGGTGAGTTTGGACTTGACTGGCTATTCCAATTAGTTTAACCTGAAATGCCTGTCTGTGTGCACACTCCTGTTAATACAGCCTGACCCCAGTCTGTTGTCAGCTGTTTGTCGTCTTTGTGTGTGCAGGAACCATCTCCAAAGCTGCTGATGCCAAGTCCTGGCTGTGGCCATGACCTCTAATGACCCTTCACATTATACTAGCAAATGCACTAAAGCAAGTTCACACAAGGTATACATGATTAAATTAATAGCCCTGTAACAAATAAGGGGGCTGTTCCAGCAATCTGCCACACTATTAGATACAAAAGAACATTTCTAAACCTTGCAAGCCTGTTTTCCAGGCTGTGAGTTCGCTTAGCTATATTATCTTTGATTTATGCCCCTTAATGTGTTCCTCAACCATCATACATATTTTGTTAATATTAATGTATTTATGCATCTTGAAATTGCCTAATTAATCCCTTGCTTTCCCAATGAGTTATACAAGTTGGTGGATTTATATGATAAATATTATAATGAAGAAAACATAACAATGGAGCATAAAGTACTAACTTAATTTACCATACCCAGAGCAAAGAAGTTTAGGCTATGATTTCCCCTCTGAAATTAACTAATATTTCTTTTTGCTTCTCCTAATTAAAACTTATCCCTTTCCTACATCCTAAGGGTACCATTTTTATTACTAAAAATATTTAGGAGTCACTATGTTGGATGCTTTGAAGGAATGGATTCTATATTAAACAGTGAACAGACCTACCCTATTTTCAGCATTATTTTTTTGTTTGTTAACATAGTATAGGGGCTCTTGGTCTTTCAACTGTTTGGGGCCAGATAATTCTTTGTTGTGTATGTGGGATATTTGTGATGGCTAGTAACTACTCTCATCACTACCCACTATTTGCGAATAGTATTTTTGTCAACCCACAATGTTGAGGCATTGCCAAATGCGCCCTGTGGCAAAAATCACAACTGGTTGTCAACTATTGCTCTGGTTGGGGAGAACTTGGATGGTTTAGCCCATGACAATTTTGGTCACCTCCATGTACTTAATATTTCTCTACTGTGCTTATACTCTACAAACTAAGGAATTGTTGAATTATTGAATGAAACAGGTAACAATAACCAAAATTGCAAATGAGGTAAAGAGTAGTTTCAGGTCCCATATAGAGGGATGAGTGCCTGGGGAGAAAAATTCCTGGAGACCACACGCTGGAGAAATGCAATTGAGGGTATCTCAAGCGGAAAACTCTGGGAATGGAAAGGCATATGAGTTGGGAGATCAGATTACCTGGAGTAAGTAAGGTAGACAGAGGGAAGGTAGAAGATAGGGCAGAAAGGCTCAGTTCACAGAGAATCTAGAATGTCATTTAAGTTAATCTTGTTGTTGTTAAGTGCCATTAAGTCGCCTGGGACTCATAGTGTCCTATGTACACTACCTCTTAAATATGCCCTAATTAATCTCATTGTCTCTGACAGACCAGATTCTACTCCTCCAGTCAGTGAGTCAATTAAATCCATCTCATCCTGAGTCTTCCTCTCCTGTTCTGGCCCTCCACCCTTCCAAGCATGATGTTTCCCTCCAAGGACTGGTTCCTCCTGGCCCAAAGCATATGAGACAGAGCCTTCAAATCCTTGGCTCCAGGGAGCAGCCTGATTTCACCCTCCCTTGGACAGTTCTCTAAACTGTGGGAAATCATCACAGTCATTGAGGAAAATGACACGTTTCCTACCAACAGAAAAATTAACCTGGAATTGTTATGTCAGATGAAGATACCATATTGATGGATAAACCAGCTATTTTTACAGTCGTACAAATTGAGCATGAACTAGGCTTGTCACTGGCACAAAAGTTCCTAGGAAGGCTCTGTGTTGAATAGGAAAGATTTGGAGCTAATGTGTCAGTTCCTTCCTTAATTTAGTATCCCGTTTAGGCTCCTGAGGACAACGTTCCTGGTTTTTACTGCTTCAGTCTCAACTCATTATTTACCCTTTCACTCCTATTCTCTTTTTTAGTCTCATCCAATGCATATTCCCCACAGAACTGAGCTGTTGAATCAGTCTTTCAAACAATCCATGCCTTTGCAGTTTTTCTGGAATATTTACTGTACCTTTATCTGCTAAGAAAATTACTCATCTGTCAAAATATTGTTCAAGTGCCATTTTTCACACAAAGCTTATTTGAAACCACTCAGAATGGGGTAAAATCCTTTCTGTATCTTGTGTGTATTTATTTATTTTTTTATACGGATCACATAATACCATGATTACTCTCTCCAGTAATCTGTTAGCTCATTGAAGGAAAGAGCTGTGTCTTACTGTATTTATTCTATTTACCTGGCAGGTTGACTAGAAAAGAATATGCTTGTAAAATAAGATTTTTCCAGTAGCCTAATGGCAAGAAGCTGCATTGCACTCCTTAAAGCATGTGGTTCAAATCTACCAGCTGCTCCATGGGAGAAAGATGGGCAATCTCCTCCCATGCAATTAACTGCCTCTGAAAACCCTCTGAGAGTCCAATTTGATGGTACATAATAATTACAAGTTTTGTGCTTAGCTAGTTACTAGTAGCTTTCCAGAGAGTTTTAGTGGAATTTCTAGGGAAGAAGTTGATAAAATAATGAAGGGCTGAGCAGTGAGTCAGAGGTGAGAAATAGAGATTGATTGAGACAGCTATGCTGAGACTGATAAAGAAAGAGAGAAAGTTAGAGGACAGTGATCATGCTGCAGAGTGATCAGTTCAAATCCTGGCTTGACCACTTACTGGCTGTGTGACCTTGAGCAAACTGCTTAACTTCTCTGTGCCTGTTTCCTCATTTGTGAAAGAAACAAGATAAAATGGTATTGTTAGGTGTCATGGAGTCAACTATGACTCACAGAGATCCTATCAGCAATGGAACCCTGTGCCATTCTCATCATTTCTGATATACTTGAGCCCATTGCGGCAGACACTGTGTCAATCCATCTCATTGAGAATATTTCTCTCTTGCTGATCTTCCACTTTTCCAAGCATGATGTCCTTTTCCTGAGGACTGGTCCCTCCTAGCAACATGGCCAAATATGTGAAATGTCAAAACCAGGCTAGGTGTTGACTGTGGAACAGATTATCAATTACCCATGTGCAAGTTCAAATTGAAGCTGAAGAAAATAAAAACAAATCCGTAAGAACCAAAATTTGACCTTGACTCTATCCCACCTGAATTTTAAAATCATCGCAAGAACACGTTTGAGGCCTTGAGCACTAATAATCAAAGACCAGTTGAGTTGTGGATGACATCAAGGGTATCATCTATGAATAAAGCAAAAGATCATTACATAAACAGGAGAAGAAGAAAAAAACCAAAATGGATATCAGAGGAGACCCTGAAATTTTCACTAGAATTCCAAGAAGTCAAGATAAAGGGAAGGAATGAGGTAAAAGAACTGCACAGAAGATTTCAAAAGATAGTTCAAATAAGACAAGTCTTATAACAAAATGTGGAAAGAGCTGGAGTTAGAAAATAAAAAATTGGGGGAGAGATTGTATAACAATGAAAGATTTTTTCTTTCACTTTTCAGAGAAGAACAAACTGGGGGAGGGAGATTGGACAGGGAGAAAAGTGCAACAATGAGTGAATGGAAATCCAAAGTTTCTGCAAACTTTCATTAAAATTAGTAATTTTTTTAAAAAGTAAGTAAATTAAAAAAGACAAAATAAAAAAGAAAGTAAGAAAGGACGAACTGAAAGAATCAAAGAACAAATTTAAGGCTTGAGTTACAATACTGAAGGATGCTTTTAACAAAATCTTGAATGATCCAAGAAGCATTAAAAGAAGACAGAGAGAATATACAGAGTTGTCATACCAGAAAGAATTACCTGAAACAGAATCATTTCAGGAAGCAGCATGTAATCAGAAACCAGTGGTTATGAAGGGAGAAGATTAAGCTACCATACAGGCATTGGCAAAAGATAAGGCACCAGGAATTGATAGGATACTAATGGACATGTTTTAATAGGCAGAAACAGCCCTGGACGTGTCCACTATTCTACAGTATGAAATTTAAAAGAAGCTCTTGGCCAACTGAACAATGAAATACTACCTTCCATATAGAGTGGCCAAGGATTAAATGAATTGACCTATGTAAGGTGTTAGGGGGCACTAGTGAGTGGCCTAGTGGCAAGAACCTGCACTACAATCCCAAAGGCACACAATTTGAATCCACCAGCTGCTCTGTGGGAGAAGGGTGGGCAATCTCCTCCTGTACGATTAACTGCCTCCAAAAACACTCCAGAGGGTCAGCTTTGGGTTGGTCTCGACTCGACAGTACACAACAACATATAAGGTAGTTAGAATAGTGAGTGCTTGATAGAAAAATGAAAGCTGAAACAATATTCACTTAAAAAAATAGAGCTGACAACACTGAAATAGTAGAGATGGCACAGGATAGTGCAAGGTTCTGATCTACTGTTCACGGGGTCACTATGAGTGATAGCTTGATGGTGTTTAACAACAACAACATTATGTAAGACATATACAAAACCAAAAGGACAAAAGTCACCTGTAATCCAACTATCACATATGTTTACTAAAATTATATTTTTATTTTTAAAAACATACCACTTAACAGACTATATATGCACTGTATGTAAAAAGAACAAGGGCTTTATGCGGATGGCTATACCTTAACCAACTCTACAATGGGGAACTGTCCCCATCAACAACATCAACAACAAAAAACCAATTTCCATGAAGTCAGACATGTCCCTCATGCTCCTGCACCTCTTTCAACTCATTCCAACATCAATTTTATTGTTTTACTGAGTCCAAAATCCAATGTGATAGTTCACAGACTACACAGAGTCAAGGAAGTCAAATAGCTATAATTCAGATTAGTAGCAGAATATAGTCAGGACAACATCCAAAATGTGCTCACAGTCACCTCAGCCTTGAGCCTCATGGATTTAGGCCAGTGTTATAGATCTTTCAAACAAATATGACTCTATCCTCCAGACTTCCGTAAAAACCTGAGCAAAAGACTCTTTGTTCTGGATTCCATGGTGTAGCAGTTCTAAGGTCTCTTCTGTCTCATATCAGGTCTCTGGTTCTTTGCTGTGGTTGCAATAACTATTGCTTCCATAGGTCCTGGTCTGACTGACACAAGAATCTGTGCCCCTGAAGGGTGCACTATATTCTCTTGCTTCTTCTTTGCTTGTGCAGAAGATATTCCAATTCTGCTGCTGGGTCTGCTTAATTAAATGGTAAGACTAGCCAAGCCCTTTGGGGACAGGCTCCTCATTCAAACATCCCCTACTATCTGCATAGCAAAGTCAGACAATGGTTAGGGAAGCCATTTTAAACAATAAACTCTTAACATCACACAGTATATGAAAGATATTCAATATAAAAGTAAAGTCATATTTGAAACCTATATTTAGAACCAGCAGGCACTGCATGGTTCAAAATCCAGATAGGGGATTCATCAGGGATGCATCCTATCTCCATACTTTTTTTAATCTATGTGTGGAACAGATCATCTGGAAGGCTAGGCTCCATGAAGAGGAATGTGGCATCAGGATTGGAGGAAGACTCATCAACAAACTGTGTCATGCAGATAATATAACCTTGCTTGCTGAAACTGAGGAGGACCTGAGGCATTTGCTGCAGAAGGTCAAAGATTGCAGCCGTCAAATATAGATTGAAACTTAACATCAAGAAAAAAAAAGATTCTCACCACTAGGCCAATTGGCAGCATCATGAGAGACAGTAAAGAGATTGAGATTGTTAACAGCTTCAGCTTTTTCGTCTCCATAATTAACACTTTTGGTACCAACAGCCAAGAAATCAAAAGACATATTGCATTGGGAAAATCTGCTGTCAGGGACCTCTCCAGGGTACTGGAAAGACTAAAGTGCACCTAATCTAGTCCATTGTCTTCTCAATTATTTGCTGTGCATCAGAGAACTAGACAATGACTAAGGATGATAGAAGAATCAAGGCCTTTGAGTTGTGGTGCTGAAGAAGAGTATTGAATATACCATGGACTGCTAAGAAAACAAACAGATTTGTCTTGGAGAGGGTAAAACCAGGCTGATCCTTGGAAGCAAGGATTTTGAAGCTCTGTCTGATATATTTGGGCATGTTGCAAGGAGGGACTTATCTTTGGAGAGGGATATAATGCTTGGAAGGGTGGAAGGACAGCACAAAAGATGAAGACACTGGATGAGATAGATTGACTCAGTGACTGGGATAATGAGGGTAGGTGTGTCAAAGACAGTGAAGCTGGCTCAAGATAAAGCAAGGGTCAGTGCTGTTATGCACAGGGTCACTATGAGTCACAAGCAACTCAATGGCATTAAACAATAACAATTTTATAACTATACTTTAAAAAAATTATGATTGTATTTGTATTTTCATGTTTTAAAAATCCTCACTGTAGGAAACTCTGGTGGCCTAGTGGCACGAAGCTGCACTATAATCACAGAATTACACGGTTCAAATCCACCAGATGCTCTGCTGGAGAAGGAGGGGCAATCGCCTCCTGTACCAGTCAGATCCAATTTGACAGTACACACACACACACACACACACACACACACACACACACACACACACACCTCCTTTTTAATTCTTTGAATTTAGAACCACAAATTTAATTATTCAAGAGAATTGAGTTAAAAATACTGAAAATGTCCACAAGTATTTCCAGTTCTATTTCTGATATTGGTTCCATTTATTGGTGCTTATTATATTAGGTTAAAAAATAACATTAACAAACTCTGATATTTAGAATCCTAACTGCCTTCCAAAGAAAATCATTACTGTGAAGAGAAACTCCTATTGTTTTTCTGAGAATGTCAATGGTTTTCTGAGTGGAGGCTTTAACAGCAAGATTTCTTAGCATAATAAAACTAAAAACTCACTGCTTTCAAATCAGAACTGACTAGATGACCCTCCAGGGTCTTTCTAAGACAGTAAATCAGAAGAGAGGAGATTGTCTTTCTTCCTTGGAACCACTAGTGGATTTGAACCAGCAGAAGGTGGTAGAAGCCTTTGGATTAACAGTATTACACCCTGTGGGGTGTGCCAGGAGAGCGTGCTGCACACAGTAAAGCCTAATCAAAGTTATTACAATGGAGTTAGAACCTACTCATAGCCCATCCTCCCTCCAGTGGAATTTCTGAGGCTGTAAATCACACAAGAGGAGATTGCCCATTATTATCCCTTGGAGTAACTTGTGGATTCCAACTTCCAGCCTTTGGGTCGGCAGTGCAACTCCTTACCCACTAGGACACCAGAGCTCCATCTGCATTATAAAGGAGTTTCAAAACTAATCCCTGAGAGAATAGACGAGAAAGAATTTTGAGATTGGAAAGAGTAGCAACAAATAAAATGGAAGTGAAAGTATGTGATTACTATATAAGAAATGAAGGCAGCCAGTGGATCAAGGCACAATTTTAGATTGTTTTTCTTTAGTACAGAGTATGGTAGTACTATCCTTATGGTCCCCAAATATTAATTCTGCTTTGTGGAACAGATTTACATGTCTTTCAAAGGATTGTTGGGGACTTTGAATAGGTCACACACGTAGAAGCTTTGAGTAGTGTCTGGGAACATGTTGTTAAGTGCCGTCGAGTCGCAGGCGACTCATAGCAGCCCTATGAAGGAGAGTCCTCAATGTTGGAACACAGGGAATCATAATTGTTAATAGTAATCAATTAAACAGGCTTTGAAGGTGGAGATGTAGGAGAGTGGGTACTGATAGTTGAGATCAATCCCAGAGCAGAGATCAAAGGACAAAGAATATAAATCCATGAAGGTCTGAAGAATTTTGAGGACAGGACTTGCAATTTATGGTAAGAGAGTGTGAATGTGTGTGTGTGTGTGTGTGTGTGACTGAGGTGCAGTCAAAGTGATCCTTGGAGGCAAAAAATAATGACGCTTTGACTCACATACTTTGGGCAAGTCACTAGGACAGGTTATTCCGTGGAAAGGGATATCATGTGTGGAAAGGTAGAGGGACAGTGAGGGAGAGAAAGACCCTCGACCAGGTGGACTGACACAGTGACTGCAGCAGTGGGCTTGAGTGTGTCAGAGATTGTGAGAATGACAAGGGATAGGAAAGGGTTCAGATCTGTTGGTCTAGTGCTGCTATGAGTTGTACTTGACTTGACAGCACCTAACAACAACAGCAGATTCTAAGAAACTAGGAAACTGGCAGTCTGTAGAGTTGTAAGGCTAACCCATAGGAGGCACCATTCAAATCTACCAGAGTCTGGGCAGAAGAAAGATTGGAAATCTCCTGTGACATTTATGGACTGAAAACCCAGTAGAGAATCACCTGCTATGAGTTGGTTTCATCTTATTTGCAATGGTTGTTGGTTGGTTAGTGCCGGCGAGTCTTAGGCAACTCACAGCGACCCTATGAAGAAAAGTCCTCCACATTTGTGTGACTTTCATCCTCTTTCCAGGTTCATAGGGTTTCTGGAGGCAAGCTATTACAGAAGTGCATGCCACTCCTGCTTCCAATATTGGCAATGAGTGAGAGTTAATATCAGAATTACAGAGCCAGTTAGGGCCCCAAGTTCTGAAGGTTTTAGCCATTACCGGTGGACAGTAAAAATATTCCCGCTGAGTCGTGACTGAAATTCAGAGTCTGTAGTGATTCAGGAAGTGAACATTGAAAGTCTTTTCTGCTCTTTTAGATTATTGTAGCTAGTTACACAATGTGACCCATCGTAATGAAATCCAATACTGTGTTTACAAACTGGAATTATCCAAATTGTGGTCTTTAAGAGAATGCATGCAGCTCTAGGATGAGCCCATTTGGACATATTCAGCACTTCTGGCTATTTGTTAATATAAAAAAAGAGAGGTTTGGTAGGCCTCAAGGTCACTGCTGAAGGCTGAATTTCACCAGGACTTGATGCAGTTATTTAAAAAGCTCTCTTCGGGAGGAAGTACCTCTAGGGAATTACATAACACCACCAGCAGCTGTTGTATAGATTTAAACTGAATTTGGCTTATAAGAAAATGGTTTTCTTAGTCAAAAACATTTAGTCTTGCCTCCTGTCTCAATTGTCTGAATTCTGTCATCATAATTCCCAAATTATTTAGCTCAACTTTGATCCAACAGTAGGTTTTATGTCTTGGAAGTTATTTTTAAAATGAAAGTAAGTGATTATCCATATTGATTTTTGCAAGGCTATAATGTCATGTATAACTACAGTCTGGAATAATGATTTGGAGTCTGAAAACCTGTATTGGAGAATTGGCTCTGCTACTTATCTGCTAAATTTGAGCTGTCCTGTCAATTTTTAGGTAGAATCCTTTCCTTTGTAAAAGTTTTTAATTTTCTCAGTGCGCGTGTACTTTTTCCAAGATCTGGACTTTCTTCCTGTAACATGCCCAAAATATGTGAGAAGTCTTACTATGTTTGTTCTAAACAACACTCTGGATGTACTTTTTCAAGGCAGATTTACTTGTTCTTTTGGCAGTCTGAGGTCCTAAATGCACTAGTGGAAGCCCAGCGTCCTAATTCAGAGTGCCGGCCCTGCTGGAAGACACTCACTATTTTCCTGTTGGTTCTGGGGGGAAATCCTTGTCTCAGCTTCTATAACCCTGGCATTCCTTGATTCCTTGGCAGTCTCAACATGGCATCAATCTTTCCCCCATTTGTGCTTGCTTCTCTCTGTATCTTATCTGCTCTTTTCACTTCCCCAAAGTCAATAGGTTTAAGACACATCCAATACTGATATGGTTTCATTAACATAATGAAGAAAACCTACTTCCAAATGGAATGATCCACAGCATAGCAGTTAGGATTACAACACATATTTTCAGGCAATATGGTTTTATCCATAAAGCAGAGGTGGCTCAGGCCAAACAACACACTTTGAAGCATCTCTCCCTTTGCCCTGGGCTAGTACTGGGTCTCCTAGGTTTTATACACAGACACTGGCCTGGCATAAACTGGCAGTAGGAAAGTGTAGTAAGAAGATGTAGCAGCATTAGCTGCTTTTTCTGGGCAAGGACTCATGCATTTCAGCCTGTACAAGCTCATCCTGAATGGATCCTTGATCCTGCCTGGAACGTGCCTACGAGCACAGCCTTGTTCCAGTTCAGGTTCCAGGCATTCCATCAGAATGAACTTCCAGGCTCCAAGATGGATCAGTGCCTCAGCTCGGGCCATGAAATCAGAGTATTGGCAGCCTCTGTGCAGTGTAGGTCTCAGAAAGTCTGCTTAAGCCCAGTGATTACTCTCTGGTCTTTCCCAGCTTTGTTAGACTTGTATTCAGTGGGTGGCCTACATCTCAGATTACTGCCTTTGTGCATTCTGTGTGGATTCAGCTTTGTGAGCTGGACACAGGAAATGTTCAAGACCCTTCTGTTCACCCCACTCAGCTGCGATAGCTCTGCATTCATCTGGACACGGACCTGGAAGCTCCTTCCAAGTTCTTTCCATAATAATTAGATACTTAGTGGGCAAGATGCTGGCAGAGGAACCTCAGAGGCTGTCCTGGAGCTGACCAGAGGGTGCACCAGGGCCTGCAGTACTGGCTCCTTTCTAGCTTCCTGATCAAACAGGCCATGGAAAGATGGACAAGAAAATGAATTTCCACCCTCTGAATCAGAGTTCAGACAATCTGCTCTGATTCCCTATAAGAGGTTTAGAGGTCTGTCCTCCACGGGAGATCTTATGGGCAGTAGAGGTAAAGACCTGAGTGTTTGAGTGTGAGAGGTGAATATTGAAGGTATGAACTCAAAGGTGCATTTGGGGCTCAAGAACTGACTGTGTATTAGGAGACAACAGAGGCAGCTAGCAACAACCATAAAAGAGGCAGGCCACAGGTGCGATGCGCCGGTATGATGGGCAGAAGTTGTGGGCACAGGGCCAAAGACAAGGAGTGGGCTTGAAGTTTTGCCATTCCTGGCAGGAGGGACTGGGTCTTTTCCTTTCACATTTGCTGTACCTAGCACAGATCTTGTACTTCTTGGAGGAAGTACAACTAGGGTGCTCCTTAGAGGAAAGGATGGTGAAACTTCCCCTTATATTTTGGGTATGTTTCAGGAGGAGGAAATTCTTGGAAAAAAGACTTCATGCTGGGAATGAAAGAGTTTGTAAAAGAGAGGAAGACTCTTCTGGGGATGGACTGACAATAATTGCGAGCATGAACTTGAGCATGGTGGAGACAGTGGTGATGATGCAGGATGGGTACGGTTCTGATCTGTTGCTCATTAGGTCATAAGTGTGGTTGGCTTGATGACTGTAATAACAACAACAGATGAGTGTAATAATAAGAGCACGGCAGTTAATTGGAAAAAATAATAGAAAATTCCTTGTATACTATATTTAGATATTGTTTTTAGTCAAGCCACCCTTTGATTCACGGAGAATTTAATCCACATACACAACGGATCAGACGAGAAGGCTCTGGTGGCATAGTCCACAGGGAATTGCTCTGTCAGCCCGAAGACAACGCCTCCCCGGCAGTTGAAGTCCACCACCTGCTCCATGGAAGAATGATGGGCAATCTCTTCCCATGCCTACAGAAGGATCTGCTATGCGTCACTTCCAACTTAATGGTAATGCATTTTTTTATGTATAAAGAAATAGTTACTTGTCATTGACTTGGAATAGACTCATAGGTGACCCTCCAGCAGGTTTTCAGAGGCTGTAAATCATAGGGGAGGAGCATGCCCACAGAGCAGCTGGTGGATTTGACCCACGTACCTTTAGCTTAGAAGTGCAGCTCCTTATCACTAGGTCACCAGAGGAGATAAGTTCATCTTCAGGTAGATGGGGATATAGAAACGCATTGACATTAATTGCCAAAGATGTCCATATAGTTATGTTTTAGTGCTGCTGTGGGAATCTAGGATGGTCTGATGTTCAAAGCCAAAATCTATTCCCAAACAACTCCTGGGGACCTCTTGTGGGTGGAGATCATCCTTGTGGTCCTGGCCTTGGGCCTTAACATGGAATGCAATCAATACGTCATTGAAGAATGATTGGATGGTAAGTGAATATACAGAGCATCTTTATTCAGGAATATAAATTCTTATTTCTCTGGCTCACACACTAAGTTTAGATGAAAACCTCAGGGGAGGATTTTAGGTCTTATTAGTAAAAGGCAAGGGTCACATTTTTCTTTTGCTTTCTTGTTCTATGTGCTGGATTAATACAAGTAATACTTCTGCAACCTGAATGCCTACTGCTATTAGGAAGTATCACATTGGTTCAAACCCACTGGAGATTTTCAGCATTTCTTCCCCTGTGATTCTGTCTTTCTTCATCTGTGCATTCTTTGTTGTCTCACAGAACTGAACAATTGCAGGGCCATTTCTAACTATTTGTGGGACTTAGTGCTGCTCCTGCTTGAGAGCAATTTAAAATCTGTCTATTCAAACACATGTTTTGAACAAACGAAGGTTTATTTGCTATATATAGAAAATGCCACCAGAAGACTAATTTGGCATCTTTGTTGATTACCCATTGTAATGAGCTTTATTACATAATTAAAAGAATTTTTTCAAAACTGCATTTCACAACTAATTATCATTTTACATATTCTGCAGTGGACACTCGAGGTGAAATCTGAGGCATAATTATGTAATTTCTATGCAAAGAGGAGCTTATGAATTATTAATTAATATTAAATCTGTTGATTAAAGGCTAATTCATAAGTAAACATATTACAGCTCACCACGTATTTCTCTCTAGAAGCTTTCCTTTGCAATGTCTGTGGTCCCTTGTCCCTCTTTAAATATCAGAGATCAACAAAGCAGAAGTTGGAGCCACAGATTCCAATGAACAGAAGTGATCCACTTCCTCAAATGCTATCTGAACTGGGGCCTGCATTTAAGCTTTGGCCATTGCAGCTGTTTTGTCACACTCTGAAGCACATGTGGAGTTCAAGTAGACTATGGATGCAAGTCTTCCTCACTTCTGTTATATTTTCTTAACCACCCAAGTGAAACACTCTTTTAAAATGCACGCAGGGCTTTGCTTCCTGAGGCAAAATTAACCTGGGAGCACAATGCGGAATCGGACTCTGTCAGAGGGTTAACATATTTGGTTATTGACTGAAAGGTTGAACATTTTAGTCCATTTAGAGTTGCCACAGGAGAAAGGTTTGGTAAGCTCCTTCCCAAAGAATCAGCCGTGGAAAAGCAATTGGAGTTCTACTCTGACACACAGAACACCACTGTGAGTGAGACTCAACTGGACAATACTGGTTTAATAAGTCTAGGAAAGTCCCTCCAAGGAAGTTAGAAAGGAAGGTCTCAACAGTACAGGAAATGGCCAGGACATGGGGATGAATCTGATGTGGGAGATGAAGAGAATTTCAGAATCTGGTGCCCCTGACTGTTGTTGGCGAGCTAGGCAGCGTTTGGCTAATGTTTTACTCAGTAACGATACCCAAAGAATTACTAGAGATCAAAAACTAGAAAGAACGAGAAATTCAGGCTAGGAAAGACCTATATGTGAGTAGTTACTGAAATTGGTGTTGAATAGTGCATCTTAAGTGGGTGTAGAAACAGAAAGAAGAAATGGTTATTTTCAGATAAGTCAGGGTCTGATCTGCCCATCAATGGTCTATTTGTCTCTGTTGCATGCAGTATCATTAAGATGATTTCTCTCAGGGAATCTTTTTTTTTTTTTTTCCTCTCAGGGAATCTTGATCCCTAGAAATCCAGCTAGATGCACAAGAACCAGTAACAACATTCCATTTTTATCATCTGTTTTGCACGTAGACACAAACATTTCTTAATTGAACATTTTTTTTTTTAATTCTGAGAGAGAAGTTCTAAGGAGAAGAGACACAGGGAGGTAAAGTCATTTGCTTTTAGTTGCATGAGTTAATGGCTGTAGTAGCAATATAACTCGAGACCATATCCATTAGGACTATGTTCCCTGAGTCTACAAATCGATCCTCTATGGTTTCATTAAGCAAAAGCATGATGCATCAAGTCAAAAGCATGTCTCTGTATTTCCTGGCACCACAGAAGTTCTTTTAATATTGAAATTGTATCTGCATTATTCAGGGAGTCACACTTTGTATGTTTTGAGTGTTTGGATACGGAGAGCTGGTCTCAAGGAACCTTCAATGCAGCTGCATTTGGCTATTTTAGTCTCTGGTCAGTGTAGGCTTCCTTAATTTCATCTCTGAAATCTGATGACCTAATCTAATAAAATTATAAGGGTTCTAACTGCTCAGTATTTAATCAGCTTAGTCTGAGCGAATTAAATCAAAGCCCTAGGTGTGCACACTTCATCGCTCAGATGAAATCTCACTCTGGGAGACAATCTTATTATTTGGTTACTTATTATTTGGAAGTCTGGGAGGAGATTGCATGAATTTTACAAAATATTCCAAGAGCCTGGCAGCATGTAGATAGTGCCGTGGCTTTACTGATGAAGTTGTGTATAGAAAAGAGGAAATCCAATCCGGTCTAGGTGCCATCACTTATCAGTTATGCGACCTTGGGAGTTAGTGAGCCTGAGATTCATTGCCAATTGAATCGAATTGGGATAATAAAGCACACATTGCAGAATGGTTTTAAATATTGAGAGGTGATATTTTCATGTCTGAATAAACTTATATATTAGGAGGTTTTGTAGTGTGATCCACAGTATGTTGTGTTGCTAACCAAAAGGCCTTTGTCTCTGAGTTTTGAGTCTACCAGCTGCTTCAAGGGAGGAAGATGAATAGTCCCCTTCTGTTAAGATTTATAGCCTTGAAAACCCAGTCGAGGGGCACTGTGAGTTGGTAGCGACTCAGCAACAGTGAGAGAAGTGCAATTTGAATATAGGTGAAAAGAGTAATGTACTTTCCTATTAATAGAAAGGTTAGAGGTTGAAGTTCACCTAGAGGTACCTTGGAAGAAAGGCCCGGCCATCTGCCTACTTCAGAAAAATCAACCATTGAAAACTCTGTGTTTTACTACTAGTTCTACTCTAACAATATGGAAATGCCATGAGACAACTGGTGATCCAGAGGGGCTGTTGTTACATGCCGTTGAGTCCACTATGACTCATAGCAATCCTATGAACAGTAACTCTGAAACCTGCCCTATCCTGAGCCAATCTCACTGTCTCTGACACACCTGTCCTATTACCACAGTTATTGTGTCAGTCCATTTAATAAAGGGTCTTCCTCTCCTGTACTGACCCTCTCCCCTTCCAAGCATTGTGTCCTTCTCCAAGGATTGGTTGCTCCTGGGAACACGCCCAAAGTATGTGACACAGAGCTTCAAAATCTTTTCCTCTAAGGAGCAACCTGGTTTCATCCTTTCCAATACAGACCTGTTTGTTCTCTTGGCAGTTCATGATATGTTCAATACTCTTCTCCAACACCAAAGAGCAAAAGGATAGATTTTTCTTCTGTCATCCTTAGTCATTGTCCTGCTCTCATTTGCATAGCAAGTAATTAAGAAGATCAGGGCCTGGATCAGGTGCACTTTAATCTCTGGATTGATATTGATGTTCCTTTGCACTTGGGAGAGGTCCCTAACAGTCAGCATTCCCCAAACAACTCCTGTTTTGACTTCCTGACTGTTAATGCCAAGAGTGTTGATTGTGGATGCGAGCAAGATGAAATTGTTAACAACCTCTTTTCCATCTGTCATGATGCTGCCAATTGACCTAGTGGTGATAACCTTTTGTTTTCTTGATATTGTTGAGGTGCAATCCATATTGAAGATTGCTGTCTTTGACCTTCTGCAACAAGTGCTTCAGGTCCTCCTCAGTTTTAGTGAGCAAAGTATGTCATCTGCATAACACAAGTTGTTGATGAGTCTTCCTTCAATTCTGATGTTGCATCCTTCTTCGTAAAGTCCAGCCTCATGAATGATCTGCTCAGCATATAGATTGAAAAGGTATAGAGACAGGACACATCCATGAAGCACTCTTTTATTGATTTTTAATCGTATATTGTTTCCTTGCTCTGGATGACAGCTTCCTTGTCTAAGTATAGGTTTTTCATTAGTAGATAGATAGATAGATAGATAGATAGATAGATAGATAGACACATATAAAAGTGTATAAATATATGTATGTACACATTAACAATACCTGACATGAAATATATTATTATAATTACATGTCTAAAGAAAATAAACCCACTGAAGTTTAAAGAAGTTAGGATTAGAGAACTCACTCACTCACTCTCTGCCATTAAGTTAGAACCAGCTCACAGCTGACCCTCCCCAGAGGGATTTTGAAGTTGTAAATTGCATAGGAGGAGATGGCCCATCTTTCTTCCATAGAACTACTGGTGAATTAGAATGGCCAGAGAGGCGCCCACCTTTGGGTTAGCCTCAAAGTTCTCCATAGTCTATGCCACCAGAGTTCCACAGTTAAGGAAAAAATCTGAAAACACACCTGTTTCATGTGAATCCTAACAGAACTTGGGAAACAAGGGACAGATCATTTCCATTTGAAAAGACAAGTGTACTGATGGTTCTGAAGGGTAAATCAACTTCACGAAGTATGACCAGTCCTCTCAGGGACTGTCCCAATCATGCCTTATTCTGAAAGTGGAATGTCCCCTTGACTGGATTTGGGTGAATCCAGTACTGGAAGAACCTCAGAATCTCAGGGGAAATTCTTCTTTAGCTACTGACCTCTGCTACCTTGTGGTGCGGTAAAAGCTTTTCAGTAGCAGCCCCACAATGGGTCTACCTAATCCACTTGCCCTCAAGTCAATCCCAACTCACCATGACCCTATACGTGTCAGAGTGGAACTGAGCTCAATGGAGCTGTTTTGTTTTGCATTTAACAGGACTTTCAATGACTAGAAAATCTCCAGGCTTTCTTGAAGTCACCTCAGGGTGAATTCAAATTTATAAACTTTTGAAAATAGTACGTAAACTGCACCACTCAAGGATTACATAGGACAGAGAAGCTACCCAAATTCCTCTGTGATAAAAAAGAAAAAACATCTCAACAGAATTTTCTGTTAATAACCAGAACATCCTTCTTAGAAAGAGAAATCCATTTGTTCACTCATTCATTCTACACTTACAGATACCCTGTTCTGTGGGTCACTGGGAATTCAGAAATGAGAGGCACGGACTTTCTGGGTCTCATCCAGGCACTTCCCAGGGTAGGAAACTGCAGGACACACACAAACGTGCTCAGCATGGCAATAAAACCCCAACCGCGTGAGCTTGGGCCTCTGCGGAGACCCAGGATGGGGACAGTGCACCCAGGCCTGGGAGGCTGGGGCACACTGATGACTAGCATGTTATTGTTTCCTGGACTTGCCTTAAAATCATTTCACTGCTCACCGCATTTCTTTTATGCCTCAGAATCTTATTGTGGGCTTTGGGCCCAGGAGCTATTTTAAACTCTTAACAGTGAATCCTGTTGTGACTAAGCACTGCCAAAGTAACAACTGGTATTATAGGGATATTTATAAAAGGACTTTGTCCTTTCCAGAGGGAAAGCTGTTTTGCATTGCAAAGAGGCAGCAGTGGTAATGGGTAATTTCCCCTGTGCTCCTAGAAATCATGGAAACTCGGATTGCATCTTCATGCCTCCTGTTGTATGTGCTGCGCCATTTACCTCCTCACCTTGCAGTTGACAAGGCAGGTAACCCTCAGGTGGCTCTGTCCGTGTGACTAAGATCCTCTAGAGGTGCCACCCTGCAACCACCACCACCACTACTGAGTCGCATAGTGCACAATGTGAACATGCAGCCTTGAAATGAAGCATTTTCACATGACAAGGGATAGACTTCTTCTCCTTCCATGTCTGGCTTAGATACACATGCAGGTCACCATGCCAAAGACTAGTCACATGGATCGGCATATTGCACTCACCACACAAATGCATCTTTTCATGCAAAATAACAAATTGTCATTCTGGTTTCTGGTTGTTTTCAGGCAGTTGTTGTTGGTGCTGTAGAGTCGATTCCAACTCATGGTGACTAAATACGTCACAGGAGAACTGTGCTCTGTAGTGTTGCCGATGCTTGGTTTTTCAGAAGTAGATCACCAGGTCTTTCATCTGAGGCACCTCTGATGCTCTCAAAAATCCTTATGATTAGTAGCCGAGTGTGTTAGCTACTCACTCCTCTCAAGGACTATCCTTCTTGTCCTCTTTCCCTGTACAGATACATATACACACCCTCCCTCTAAAATAAATAATAGATATATATTTTCTATGTTGTCTGCCATCTCATTTTTATATGACTTTGCTACTGCCATATGGTTTGACCCCACCAGAGGCTCTCCAGGAGAAAGCTGATGCAGCAGCAGTCGGCTTCCTTGGGGCAGTTCTCTTCTATTCCATAGGGACAGTTCTCAGGAGCTGACTATAGGGCCGTGGGTTTTGGATTGCCGCCATAGCAAATCACCACACTTGCTGGCTTCCAACAATGCAAATTTATTCTCCTCCAATTCCATGGACTGAGGTAGAGGTTTTGGCTGACTGAAGTCCGTGTTGGTAGGTCTCTGCTGCTTTCCTTGCTCCGTCAGGTTACTGGCTGAATCCAGTCTTTGTTTTTGTAAGACCAAGGGTCTCCTTATAAACTGAGATCTGTTTCCAGCATTTGGAAACTTTCCATATTCCTCTACTCTTGCTTGGCTCCTCCTTTGATGTTCAAGCCCGCAGTGGTGGGCTGAGTTCTTCTCATGGCCCTTCTTACATTTCTTGATTTTTAAGGGTTTATGGGATTAGATTTAGTCCACCTGGATAATTCAAGAAAAATATCCCCATCCCAAGGTCAATAAACTTGGTAATATTTGCCAAGTCCCTATTGTCATGTAAACCAATCCCCTCACAGTTTCCAGAATTAGGAGGTGGACATTTTGGTCTGCACAATAGCCATAGAAAAAAACCAACTATTGAAGTGGTTATCAAACATTAGTGTGCTTGAGACTCACCCAAGGAACTCTAGGAACCATTATTTTTAGAAAAGCCTCCTAATGATTCTGAAGCAGGTAGTCCCCAGACCACTCTGGAGAAAGAGTGCTCATTCCTTCCACTATCCCTCAGGAAGAAAAAGAAAAGCAAAAAAAAAAAAATATATGGGTATGTATATATGTATTATTTCCCTCTTTTACAAATAATTCTTGGCAGTCCTCTTTGTATATTTGCATCACCCGTAATGATGCACTTATCACATATAGCCATATCTGTGAGTAAGTAAGTCTATGCTTCGGTGTGTTGTGGTCTATTTTTGTAGTGAAGGTTTTCACTTTTATTCACATCCTGGAGAAGCCCCTGGGCCTCTATCCTTACAAGCCATAAGAGGCTGACAGCACAGTTGATCATCTGCCGATCGTGGCGGCTGGCTGGCCCTGTTACCCTCCTGCAGTGTCTCTGGATGTGGCATTTCTGTTGCTGGAAGCTGGACATGACCAGCTGGGGATGGCAAAGATTGCATTTTGCCAAGTTTATAACTCACCCAAACCTCCTGGGTTCATCATTTCTACTTCAACTGGAAACTTTTGATGTTCAATTTAATTTACTCTTAACACAAAAACTTTCTGTTTCTGTGAAAGGGGACTTAGAACTGCGTTACCATTGATTTCCAAAGGCATGGCAGAGGTTTTGTGACACACAGCATTTAATGACTTAAGTAGAAAGAAATAGTGGCACAAACAGCTTCCTTAAAAGAAGTCGTTTTAAAACTTGAAAAGTACTTGGTACAAAAGATTTGCCTTTTCTTTTACGTGGGGTTTCGGAAATGTAAACTATTCAAGAAAATAATCTTACCATCCAAACACATTTGGGGATCTGAAAGGCTGACAAACTCTTAAGACTTGCCTTTCTTAGGAAATAATATGTTGTTGTTCTTGGCATTTCTATCACAAATATTTGCTGTCTGTTTAAATTTTTTTTTAATCCCAGAAAAGGCCTGGTTATGTTGGAATCTTGGAAATTTAAAGTATCAAACATGAAATTCTTTTCAAGTAAAAAAATCTTTGTAATGAAATAACCTGCATGCTTTCTTCACTCTGCTGTGGATCAAAATTTTATTTTCTAAGATAGGAGTTGATAACATGAAATGGAACACGACTCAGACAATTGTCTTTTTATGAAGCAGTGAATCTGTGTACAGGTGCCACTAATAGATGGTTGCTGTGAAATTAACCCCTGGCACAAGATGTGAGGCCAGATGGATGGAAAAATGGACCAAGCAAGAGGGTGGACAGTATAGAAGATGTGCCAGATGATCTTGCTTTCTGAGCACTTGCTAAAAAGAAGATTCTGGAAGCTGATAGCTTAGAGTCTCAAGGAAGGTGGTTTTGTTTGGTTTAATTCCCCCCCCCCCACACACACACACTCTTTTTCTCCTTTCCTTTGTCTGATGTAAATAAATTATTCCAGGCCTGCCTTTGCCCAGAGGAAAGGAGATTCTAAGTGTGTAGAATTTGCATGAGTGGGCTGTGGTGAAGTAAACAGCAGAAATTCTGGTGTGGGAGAACTTTCTCTGGCAGATGAGCTGTTGACAATCCTTTCAGCACTTTAGTTATATTAAAATGTTCTAAAAACAACAAGGTAGGATGTTTAATAGTAAATACATTAACCTTCCTATATTGCCTCAGACTTCAAACTATTTTATCCCAGTTGGACCCCCTGCTGATAATTTAGATTTCCACCCCAGATACACTGAATCAGAATTTACATTTTAACAATATTCCCCAGGGGAATCTTGGGATCCTGAAGATTTTGTTAAAATGCAGATTCTGATTCAGTATGTCAGAGTTGAAATGCAAATTCCCAGCAGGGGAGTGAACTGGAATAAAGCAGTTTGAAGCCTTGCTTTTGTCCTTCGGGGACACAACTGGAAGAAAAGAAGCCTAGAAATTGGAGAAAAAGGAGAAGATAATCTTAGAAAATATTCTAGAAATCCTGTTAAGCTCCAAGTGAAATAGAACAATTAATACATAGTTAAAACAAATCCTGGAGACTGTTTGAAATTGTAGGGACTTTGCTAGTGAAAATGTAAAGTTGTACAGCTGCTCTGAAAAAGTTTGACAGTTTCTTGTAAAGTTAAACACGCTTATAATTATTGTTGCTGTGTGCTGTCAAGTAGCCTGCGACTTACAGCAACCCTCTGTACAACAGCTCTGAAGCTGGCCCTGTCCTGAGCCAGTCTCACTGACTGACACACCTACCACCATTGACCTAGTTACTGCATCAATCCATCTCATCCCAGGTCTTCCTCTCCTGTGTTGTCCCTCCACCCTTCCAAGCAGGATGTCATTCTCCAAGGACAGTCCCTCTTAGCCATGTGCCCAAAGTATGTGAGATGGAGCTCAAAAATCTGAGCCTCCAAGAAGAAACTTGATTTCAACCTCTCTAAAACAGATCTATTTGTTTTCTAGGCTATGTTCAAGATGGTATGTTCAAGACTCTTCTCCAGCACCACAGCTCAATGTCATGTATTCTTCTTCTGTTATCCTTAGCCATTGTCCAGCTCTCTGATGCATAGCAAGTAATTGTGAAAACCATGGACTGAATCAGGTGCACCTTAGTCTCTAGACTGACATCATTGCTTCTCAGGACTCTGGAAATGTCCCTAACAGCATATTTACCTAAAGAAATCTGTTTTTTTATTTCCTGACTGCTGGTGCTGGGAGTGTAGACTGTGGAGCTGAGCAAGCTGTAACTATTAACAACCACAATGTCTTCTCCATCTATGATGGTGCTGCCAAATGACCCAGTGATGAGAATCTTTGTCTTCTTGATGTTGAGCTTCAGTCCATATTGAAGGCTGCTGTCCTTATCCTTCTGCAGCAAGTGCTCCAGGTCCTCTTCAGTTTCAGCAAGCAGGGTTGTGTCAACTGCATAATGTAGGTCGTTGATGAGTCTTCCTCCAGTCCTGATGCCACATTCCTCCTCATAAAGTCCAGCCTCCCAAATGATTTGCTCTACATATAGATTGAAAAAGTTTGGAGACAGGATGCATCCCTGATGTACTCCCTTCCTAGTTTTGAACCATGCAGTGTTTCCTTGCTCTGTCGTGAGAACTGCTTCCTGGTATAGGTTTCTCATGAGCACAATCAAGTGTTCTGGGATTCCCATTCTCCTCAAGGTTAACCGCAATTTGTTGTGATCCACACAGTCAAATGCCTTTGCATAGTCAATGAAACACAGATAGATATCCCTCTGGTACTCTTTGCTTTCTGCCAGGATCCATCTGAGATATGACCCAGTAATATCACTTCTAAATATTTCCCCAAGATACATAAAACAGTGCTAAAAGACTTGAAACAACCTCCTAGAAGCTTTAGTCACAATAGGCAAAAATTTGAAACAACCCAAAATGTTCATTAGTCAGTGAAGGGATTCCACTACCCCAAAATGTGGTGTTTTCCTACAGTGGAATAGTATTTAACAACAGAAAGGACTTCACAGCTAATACGTACAACAAAATGGATGGGTTTCAAAAACAATATGGTGAGCAAGAGACACATCAGTCATAATTGACTACATATGGCACATTTCCATTTAAAGAAAACTGTAGAAAAGCTGTAAGATAGAGAACAGATGAGAAGGCAGGCCAGTAGTCACCTGACGCTGGGCACTGAAGTAGGGACGGAGTGGGGCAGGCCTGAGGAAGCCTGCCTACGTGGTGGAGACGTTCTACATCGTGATGCAGATGGTGGTTCTACAAACACACACATTTATCAAAACTACGGCATGACCATTTTATTCTCTGTAAATGTGCCTCAATAAAATTGATTTCCAAAACGTAGTTACAGGAATGAACAAAATGATGGTGCAGTTCAGAACCACTTCACTATACTCTAAGTAATTATGGCCGAGAAGTAAAAACACTTCACAGAGTGTTTGTAAGGCGTGCTAATAGAAGGCTAATTGCTCTGTCACCAGTGAGTGAGTTGTTAGACACTTAAAATTCCTGCAAGAGAATTCCTTCCATTCCCCCACCCCCAGGAAACACACACACACACACACACACACACACACACTCTCTCTCTCTCTCTCTCTCACACACTGAGATGCTCAAAGGAGAAGATGAAAGTGAGAAATACCTTGTCTTTATTTTTAGGATGTAGTTCAACAGTTGTTGTAGTGAGACAACATTTCCTGGTTCTCCAAGGTACTGTGTGCTCTAAGATGAGAACATGACCCTCACCTAGCAAGGGCACACAGACAAGCAAAAGACCTAATGATATTAGCAAGGACTCACAGCACAATGGGCGCAGTGCACGGATAGTAATGAGGACAGCAATGTTAATCTTGGAGTCACCCCCCATTAACAGTGTGTGGTTGTTGTGTCCATCGAGTCAGAACCAATCCCTAACAGACCCTTCAGGAGACTCTCAGAAGCACTTAATCACATGGGAGAAGACTGCTCATCTTACTCCCACAGAGCAGCTGGTGGATTCCAACCACATTTCTTTCTTTTTTTCTTTTTCCTCTGTGTCAAGTTTGTTATTGTCTTTAGTTGTCTTTCAACATGCAGTTACTTCACTACCAATTTACATAATCTGTGTCAGAAGCAAGCATAGTAAGATACCAGTTGGGTTTTTTAAAATTAATTTTAATGAATATTTACAGAGATTTTGGATTTCCATTCATTCATTGCTGCACTTTTCTCTCTGCCCACCCCTCCCCTCCAGTTCGCTCCTCTCTTTGAAAAGAAAAAAGAAAAATTCCTTCACTGGTATACAATCCCCCCATCTGCCCGACCTCCTGCCCCGAGTACACTTCACTATGCAACCTTAATTCTGGACTCCTGTGATAACCATAATATCCAATCATATATCACCTTTAATCTCTTCTTTCCCTCATCTGTTTCAATACAGTATACATAATTTATCCAGTTTTTTTCTCAGTCTTACCCCAACCCTGATGTCAGTCCCATTCTACAACAGTGGCACCATGCAGTATTTGTCCCTTTGTGAATAATATTGCATGAGTTCCTTATTTTTCAGTACGGTGTAGTATTCCATTGTATGAATATACCACAGCTTCTCTATTCATTCCTTTGTTGATGGGAACTTAGGTTGCTTCCAACTCTTTGCTATTTTAAACAAAGCTGCGATAAACATGGGTGTGCATATATCTGCTTGGATGGCAGACATGGTCTCTCTGGGGTATATTCCCAGTAATGGGATTTGCAGGGTCAAATGGTATCTCTCTTTGCAACTTTTTATTTTTAATAATTTTACTGAACATTTACAGAGATTGTGGATTTCTATTCATTCATTGCTGCACTTCTCTCCCCGCCCAGCCCTCCCCCCTCCCCCCTTTGCAACTTTTTGAGAAAGCACCACACCACTTTCCACAATGCTTGCACCATTTTACACTTCCACCAACAGTGAATAAGGGTTCCAGTTTCTCCACAACCTCGCCAGCATTTGTTGCTTGCTGTTCTGTTGAATTTTGCAGTTCTGACTGGGGTGAGATGATATCTCATAGTTGTTTGATTTGCATATCTTAGAGCTAGGGATTTTGAACATTTCTTCATGTGCTTGCTGGCCATCTGAATGTCTTCTTTGGTGAAGTAAGATACCAGTTTTACAAGTTGCCATGTAAAAGAACAAAAATTACCAGTAAGTAACAAGTCCATTCTCTCTATTCATTTCTTTGAGATTGCAGTGCAGCTTCTTGCCACTAGGCCACCAGAGCTCCCTAGTCACAGTTTAGAAAGCTCCAAGTCTGAATCTCAAATCCCAGCTCCAGAAAGTTTTTTTCTCTCTGGCAGATCTGGAGGAAAAACCAGAAGGCTTCCTGGAGGAAAAGATAATTAAGCTTCATCTCACATATTTTAGTCATGTTGCTAAGAAAGGATGTTTCTTGGAGAAGGAAATCATGCCTGGAAAGATATGGGATGGCAAAAGAGAGACCCTTAACTAGGTGGATTGATATAGTGACTGCTGCAATGGGCTCCAGAGTGTCAGAGATTGTGAGGTTGGCTCAGGTTAGGACAGAGTTCAGATCTGTTATTCATAGGGTCACTTTCATGGGCACCTAATAACAACAACAACTACGGATGACCTTATTAACAAAGGGATTGAACCATTGTGATGCATAGAGTTTTAATGGCTGATATTTGAAAGAAGATTGCCAGGCCTTTCTTTCTAGGCTGTGTAAGTCTGCAGGAAAGTCTGCTGAAATCTGTTCAGCATTCAGGCAATAGGCTAGCCTTGACCAACAGATAAGTGGTGGCTGTAGGTGAGGCACACTGACTGAGAATTGGTCCTAGGTCTGTCTCTAGCATGGAGGAGGAGAAAAATACCATTGAACTCCCGATGTCCTTAATAATAATGTTGCTGGGTGTCACTGAGTTGAGTAGGACCCACAGTGACCCTATGAGCAACAGATCTGAACCCTGCCTATCTTGTGCCAACCTTGCAATCTCTGCCATACTCAAGCTCATTGCTGCAGTTGCTGTGCCCATCCACTTGGTTGAGGGTCTTCCTCTCTTTCACTGCCCCCCTCCCACCTTTGAAACATGGAGACGGTCAACTGACCAAGATCACAAGTAAATGGTAGAGTTGAAGTAAGCTCACTATGGGACAGTTGGTAGGGAATCATGCTACCAACTCAAAGGCCATGTCTCTCTAGCAGCTTGAATCTACCAGCAGCAACTTGGGAGAAAGATGGGCAATCTCCTCCTGTGTGATTTACAGCCTTGGGAACCGACTGGAGGGTCAGCAATGAGATGGTTCTGGTTAGATGGCAATGAGCTTGGTTTGTTGTTATTGGGTGTTTTTTCATAATCATTATATTACAGTCCAACAATAGAATGTGTTTAAGATTGATGCGATATTGATGGGGGGGGGGTATTTAAATTGATAGGTTGAAGAAAATGTTCCAAGCCACTCAGTAAGTATCCTTCTCGAACTCCAAGCCAGCCAAAGTAGTTGGGTTTTTCCCTAACTAGTTAGTTGTAAATGCTACTGTCAGGTCCCCTGTCTGTCTGGACCCAGGCTGGGCTCCCCAGTAAACATGAACACTGACAGCCTGGCACCCAGAGAATCTGCAGAGCTGAACGAGACACTTGGATTTGTATCTTTCATCTTGTCACCGATTAGTCCTAACTCTTCCTGGCAAGACTCCTGCCAAGCTATTTCAGGAAACAAAAATTCATTACACACATCCTTATTGATTTTCCCTCTCCTTTGCTTATTGCTGAAATGTTTTCCCTCCCTCTCTTGAAGAAACAGAATTGCAATTACTGGAAGCTTAGCTCTCCCCTCCAGTGGGCCCCCAGGACCAGAGGGCCTTGGAGATGTTCCCAGGAAGTGGGGTGAACTGAGCATCTCTCTCTGGCCTGTTCTAGGGAAAGGGGTGAGATGACTGTGACTGTCTCATGCTAAAGTAGCTCCCTGGTGTGGAACCTGGCAGTATCATTAGATAAACACCAGCACTCTTTCTAGTAATTAACTGTGTTTACTGGCTTCCCTGATCACCTTTGTTAGTAGTTTGGGATGTAAATGATGCAACGAATGTCCCAGGAAAACCACTCTGCTTTGGTTGTTCACTCAGGAACATTTGACTCATCTGTGGGATGAAAAGAAGAAACTATTTTCTTTTTACTGAATGAATGAAAGATTCTTTGAAAATCCAGTTATCAAATGCCTAGCATTTATTCAATTCTAGGGATGTATCATGAGCAATATAGCAATGGTCTGTGGTTTCATGGATTTTATTATCTGGTGAAGGACATAAACAAGAAAAATATTGATGAAGTAAAAATGTTGTTGTTGTTGTTGTTGTTATGTGCCGTCAAGTCGCTTGCGACTCATAGCGACCCTATGTACAACAGCCCTAAACTGTTCTGTCCTGTGCCAGTTGCACTGTCTCTGACACTCCCATCCCGATTACTCCAGTCACTGAATCAATCCACCTCATAGAGGACCTTCCCCTCCTGCGCTGTCCCTCCACCCTTCAAAGCACCGGTCTCTCCTTACAACATGTCCAAAGTATGTTAGACAGAGCCTCAGAATCCTTGCCTCCAAGGAGCCACTCAGTTTAAACCTTTCCAGGATGAATCTGTTTGTTTTCTTAGCAGCCCATGGTACATTCAATACTCTTCTCCAGCACCACAGCTCAAAGGCATCAATTCTCCTTCTATCCTCCCTAGTCATTGTCCAACTCTCTGATGCATAACAAGTGATTGCAAAGACCATGGCCTGTATCAGGCACACCTTAGTCTCCAGAGAGACACACATATCAATAGGTGTGTTGCCAGGACAGTAGGATGCTGATATAGAGAAAAATAGGTATTGCTTTGTTGTTGTTAGGTCTCATCGAGTCGGGTATGACTCATAGAGATCCTCTGAAAAAAAGATCTGAATTGTGTCCTATCTTGTGCCATCCTCTTCATCTCGGATACACTTGAGCCCAATGCTGCAGTCACCATGTCAATCCATCTCTCTGAAGTTCTTCCTTTCTTTCGCTGACCCTCTACCTTTCTAAGCATTGTGTCCTTTTCCAAACAATAGCTTCTCTTAGCTGTGTGTCCAAAGTATGAGAGATAAAACTTTGCCATCCTTGTTTCCAAGGAGTACTCTGACTATCCTTTTTCTGAGACATATCTGTTCTTTTCGCAGCCCATGGGTTATCCAATACTCTTCTCTAACACTTTAGTTCAAATCAGTTCTTCTTCTGTCATCCTTATTTATTGTATAACTCTCAGCAGCGTAGCAAGTGATTGAAAAGACCAAGGCCTGAATCAGGAGTTCCTTGGTCTTCACTTTCACACGCTTTATCAATGAATTTTCCAGGAAAAAAACCCATGAAGTAGGTATTATCATTGAGCTTACAGGGCTTGATTCAAGTTAGAGAGTTAAAACCATTAGAGAGAGCTATAATTCTAACTGCCTTAGAGCTGAACACATAGTTAGACTTGAGAGCTACTGTTCTTTCTATTATGTTGTGTCCTAAGGCAGAAGTGGGCCCCAAAATTTTTGGGAGATGTGGCTGAGTTGTGAGGTAAAGGGTCTGTTCTGTCTAAAAACAGGAGAAACCTAATTTCTCCAAATTAATAAATGATGGACTAAATAGCATTTGAAGTCCAGGTAGTTGGTACCTTTTTCTATACCTATTCAACATGTTTTCCTAGCAAGTCACTCATGAAACTGGACTATATGAAGAAGAATATGGCATCAGGATCAGAGAAAGATTTATTAATAACCTGAGTTAGCAGTTGACACTTATTGAAAGTAAAGAGGACATGAAATTCTTGCTTCACAAGATCAAAGACTACTGTTTTCAATATTAATAACTTCTCAACATCAAGAAAACAAACTCCTAACCACTGGACTGAAAAGCAACGCTGTGATAGAGAAAAGATTGAAGCCATCAATGATTTCATTTACTAGGATCCACAGTCAAGAAATCAAAAGATGTATTGCATTGGAAAACTCTGTTGTCGAGGACCTGTCCAAAGTGATAAAGAGCGATTATGTCAGTTTAAAGACTAAAGTTGGCCTGATCCAAGCCACGTTCTTGTCAAATACTTCCTATATAGCTGAAAGCTGGACAATGAGTAAAGATGAATAGGATAAGGATTGATGCCTTTGAGTTGTAATGTTGGAGAAGAGTACTGAATATCCCATGGACTTCCAAAAGAGCAATCGAGTCTACCTTAGAGTAAGTGCAACCAGGGAACTCCTTAGTGGCGTCCTTGGAAAAGGACATTAAGCTGGGAAATGTGGAAGGTCAATGAGAGAAGAAGACCCCTAGCAAGACGATTGATGCAGTGACTGTCACAATGGGCTCAAGCACATCAGAGATGGTGCGGACAGTGCAGGATAGGGCAAGGTGCAGATCTGTCATTCATAGAGTCACTATGAGTTGTTGTTGGATTGACGGCACCTAACAACGGCAACAACAGGAAACGCAGTGCAAAAGGTTAATGTACTTGGTGCCAGCTGAAAGGTTGAAGTCCATCTAGAGGACCTTTGGAAGAAAGGCCTGGAGATTTACTTCAAAAAAATCCTTCCACTGAAAACTCAAAGAAACACAATTACACTCTGACACACGAGTTCACAGCCTTCATGGCAACAGGCTGGTTGGTAGGCTGTAGTTTGTTTCTTGATGAAGCCCCTCTATTGTTTCAGAGTTCCATTCAAAGCCAGCTGAATTCCAGAAGGAGAATGCCACATGGAGGCAACTGACCTGAGGGCAGGAGCTGCTCCCCCTGGACTAGGAATTGTTCTATGTTTCAGACTCTATGTGCTTCTAGACTTTATGTTACCTGCTCCTCACCCTGCCAAACCTGCCTGATATGTATTCACAATTCTTCTGTCCATTTTCTTGCCTCCCTGTTATATCAGTGTTTCCATCTCTTTCCCTCAGAGGCAGCATATGTTGAAGTTGCTCCTTCTAGGAGAGAAGTTAGAGCCACACACAGCATGCAAGGACCCCCTCACAAAGTGTGGTGAGGGGGCTTCTGGGAAGCCGTAATACCAGACTGGCACACGCAGAGTGGAAGAGGAGAAAAGAGCGAGTAGGCTTAGAGGGTGAGGGAGCTGAGCAGGAGCCAGCTTGCGGACCTGGACGGTGTCTCGAGGAGCTGCCAGGAGATAGTGCTGAGCCCGTGCCTGCCTCACCCACTACCCGCACTCCATAAAAACAGATGACTCAGTCCCCTCCTCCAAGGTCCCTCTTTTTGTACAATAGCCGTAGAGGTAAACTAAAGAGTTACCATCCAGGTTTGCAAAACATAACAAAACCCCCTTTATTTCTTATGATACAAATGATTGCCATCTCAAGCCCCTGGCAGAAAGCTGTACCTAGCTAGTTATTTCCAAACAGACTTCATCACAGCAATATTTTTCAAAATTTTCAGGCTTAATTGCAGTCAGTTCAGGATAACTACCTTCCTCCTTAGGCTGTAGGAGTTGCGCTACTAACTCGAAGGCCATGCGTCTTTGGAGGTTCAAATCCACCAGTGTCTGTGCCTGAGAAAGATGAGTAATTCCTCCTATGTGTTTTACAATGACAGACATCCAATAAATGGCTGACTTTGAGTGGGTTCTGACTTGACAGTGAGAGTTGAGACCCTCCTCCCAGGAAAGCTGAAGAGCCACATAGTTCTAGGGTGTCAGGGAGCTGTGAGGGGGTGACCCAGGGTGGCATCCAAGGAGATTAGATCTCTGGTCACTGACATGTCCCTCTGGTGTCCTCAGAGAAAGCCACCATTTGAGAAGCCCACAAAGAATAGAATATTGGTGTTCTGTCAATGGGTTCTCACAGGGCCATTTACTGCCATAATAATGTTACTTATTGCTGTAAAGTCAGAATCGACTCATAGCTGACCCTCCACAGTGGATTTTCAAAGACTAATTGGACAGGAAGAAACTGCCCATTTTTTCCTCTCTGAAGGGCTGGTAGTTTTGAACTGCTTGGCTTTGAGTTGGCAGTGCAACTCCTTAGCCACTAGGCCATCAGGGCTCTTTACATATACATGTTATTATTTTATAACTGTGGAAGAGAAAGCTGGACTGTGTAATGTGCTTTCTTGTCTAGAACCCTCTTCCCTCATGCTTTGGCTGGCTGACATTTTCTTCTCCTTCAGATTTCAGCTGAAATACTTCCCCTCTTTATTTAATTATTTTTTTATTTTTTTGTTGTGTACCATCAAATCGGATGTGACTGGAACAGGAGGAGATTTACCAGGCTAACACTTTTCTTCTCCTTCAGATTCCAGCTGAAATACTTCCCTCTTTCTAAAAATTTTATTTTATTATTTTTTGTACATGTACCGTCAAATCAGATCTGACAGGTACAGGAGGAGATTGCCCCTCCTTCTCCAGCAGAGCATCTGGTGGATTCGAACCTTGTGCCTCTGGAATTGCAGTGCAGCTTCTTGCCACTAGGCCACCAGAGATTCCTGAAATACTTCCCTCTTGGTGTAAATTAGATGACGACTCCCTTGGAGAACTTTGCACTTTTCCCCACGGTATTTATAAAAGTTTATATATTTGTGTGTTTAGATCCATGACGGAGAGGAAGACTCTCAAGGAGGTGGAGTAACACAGTGACTACAATGATGTATTTGAATGTAGCAGAGACATGAGGATGGTGCAGCATGATGGATGGAGAGGAGATTGAGGCTGTTAACAACTACAGCTTGCTCAGCTCCACAATCAACATGCTAGGTACCAGCAGTCAGAAAATAAAAAAGAAAACAGATTACACTGGGAAAATCTGTGGTCAGGGACCTCTCCAGAGTACTGAGAAGCAACAGTGTCAGTATAGACATGAAGGTATGCCTAATCCAGGCCATGGTCTTCACAATTACTTGCTACACATCAGAAAGTTAGACAAGGACTGAAAATGACAGAAGAAGCATCAATGCCTTTGAGTTGTGATGCTGGAGAAGAGTCCATACCATGGATGGCCAAGGAAACAAACAAGTCTGTCTTAGAAAGGTTGAAACTAAGTTTCTCTTTGGAGGTTAGGATTTTGAAGCTCTGTTTCACATACTTTGGGCATGTGGCCAGAAGGAACTGGTCCTCAGGAAAGAACCTTATACTCAGAAGGGTGGAAGAACTGTGTGGGTGAGGAAGACCCCAGATGCAATGGACTGACACAGTAACTGGGGTCATAAGGGCAGGTGTGTCAGAATCAGTGAGAGTGGCTCAGGACAGGGCAGGCTTCTGAACTGTTGTACATAGGGTCACTGTGAGTTGCAGGTGACTTGATGGCAAATTACAACAACAAAAACAAAAACAGAGATTATGGGCAAGGCTTTGATTTGCTAATTCACAGGGTCACTATGAGTCAAGGTCTATTTGAGGGTACTTAACAGCAACGTATTTAAGGTCTTGCTTTCCCTCCATCTCCACTATCTTTATCATAAACTCCAGATAGGTAGGAATTTTTGATCCAATTTGTTCATTTCTGAATTCTCAGTTTCTTAGCAATACTTCACACAGAGAACACACTTGAATGAATATTTTTATATATTGCACGTATGGCTGATTTAACTTGAGGTGTAAAAGGTCAAGTGACTGTCCCAGATTCCCTGGCTTACTAGTGCAGCTGCAGCACTTGAACTCAAGCCTCTGGTGATTCAGGACACAGGACTTTCCAGTACATCATGCTGGGTGAGGTTGCCTTTGGTAGGATACTAAGAATCTGCCTTGTTCTTCTTTTATTTCAAAGCCTTGTTTTAAATTAAGAAACGGTAGAATGTAAGAATGCAATGTGAAAAAAGAGGTGTCCAATAAAAAAGCAGCTTTACTTGAGACTGCTCAGAATTACATTTCTGCTAGAGCAGCACTCTGAAGAAATCCTGAATAAACCAGTGACATCCAGTGTGCTGTAGACGTCAGATGACCAAAAGAAACACAAGGGAAAGGTAAAGTCTCTCTTCAGCTGACCTTGTGGGCAACCTTGTCGTGCCTGCAGCCTTCGCTCCAAGCTCTCAGACTCTTTCTGGAGGAAGGCCAAACTCAGGCAGTTGGCACGGCTGATTGCAGGCCTGAATTTCTGACTGCAGAATTTACTAATTTAAGCTCTGCTTAACCCAAAGGAGTCTTGAGAGGCTGTGATGAAGGAAGGGGAGAAGGAGGGCATCTAGTGGCCTTAAATAGATCTCTGGTCCTTTATTTGTGCACCATCCTGGTTGAGAGAGATGGTCCTTGCCCTGGGAAATAGGGCAGATGCGCATGCACGTCTAAGGGATTTGGAAAGGGCAGAAGGTACATATCTTCTCCACTAAATGGGGCATCTCTTCTGTTCCATGCTTGATTCTGACAGTGAATGGACTTGTCACCAGCTCCCCAGTCAGGGAAACTGGAAGAGTGTTACTGTGAGGGTCCTTTGTTGATGCTGACTTGGGTCACATAGTAATGTCTGACCCAGTCTAATTCAGGTCTTGGAGTCTAAGCATCCTGGCACTGAATTCAGGCCTGGAGGGGAACAATTCAGCAACAATTCATTATACTAGTCATCAGGGCATTTGAGCTTTACTAGGTCAGGCAGTTTGGTCCCTCCCCCCCACCCCACAACACTCATCTCCTGTGTCCTGCTGGTGCCGTTGCCAACATGGACACAGTAATGTAGAGGTGAGCTCATGTTTATTATCACATGAGGCCATCGTTGGTTTCTCTTAAATTGTTACTACAATCAACTCATTATTGTTGTTGCTGTTATGTGCCGTCGAGTCGCTTGCGACTCATAGCGACCCTATG
>NW_006399890.1:2801553-2823195 GCF_000299155.1 Elephantulus edwardii | reverse complement strand
TCTTGCTCATATGTTGTTTCATGAAATTCTTCTGTGTCTGCCAATTCCTTTCGATACAGTGACTCTGTATATTCTTTCCATCTTCTTTTAATATTTCCTGGATCATTTAACATTCTGCCGAAAGCATCCTTGATTATAGCAACTCGAGGTTTGAATTTGGTCTTCAGTTCCTTGAGCTTAAGAAATGCTGAGCTCAAGGAACTCATTATTAGATATGATAATTAATTATAATATCTATAATTAGATATTATAGTTAATGTCTAATTATTTACTGTATCAGTAATGTTGTGTTGTTGTTCTTAAGTGCCATCAACTTGCCTGCAACTCATAGCGACCCTATGTACAACAGCTCTGAAGCCTGCTCTGTCCTGATGGCCTCACTGACTCTGACACACCTACCCTCATTGCCCCAGCTACTGTATCAATCCATCTCATTTCCTCTTCTGGGCTGTTCGTCCACCCTTCCAGGCAAGATGTCTTTCTCCAAAGGCAAATCCCTCCTGACCACGTGCCCTAAGTATGTGACAAGGAGCTTTAAAAGCCTAGCCTCCAAGGGAAAAATGATTAAGGAAGAAATACTGTTGGCACAATGGTTAAGTGCTCAACTGTTAACCCAAAGGTTTGTGGTTCAAACCCACCAGCTGCTATGTGGGAGGAGAGACATGGCAATCTGCACCCATAAATATTGCAGCCTTGGACATGTGATGGGAAAATTCTGCTTTGCCATGTAGGGGTACTATGAGTTGGATGTGATTCAATGGCACAAAGTCCGATTAGGGTTTGCTGTAACAGAGACCTACCTACAGTAGTGTAAATACACAGAGAGAATTAAATTCTCTCACTTAAGTGAGGTCAGAAGGTTACCAATCCCAAGCTGGCATGGCAGTTCCATGAAGTGGTTAAAAACTCAAGCTTCTTTGTTTCGCAATCTTCAGCACATAGTTTCCATCCTCAAAGCCCCCTTATGATCTAAGAAGGCTGCAGAAACTCTCGCTGTTGTGTCTACTACATTCCATACAGGAAGAAGAAAGCAAGATAATAACAAAAGAGCTCTTTTCCCAGCTTGCTCTTTAAACAGCTTGCCTGGAAGTCTCCCCCAGTATTAGATCTCCTTGACCAGAAGCACAGCTCACTGACCAGAACTTAGTCACATGACTATGGCTAACTGCAAAGCTGACTGGGAAATGCCTGTCAGTTGTGCGCATTACTGGTTCAAATAGAATCAAGGTTCTGTTACTGAGAACATTGAAGAGCGTGGATGTTGGAAGGCACCTGACAGTGCCTGCCACATTCAGTTTGCATTCTTGGGGATTTGGTTTTCTGTCTTCCAGGCATTAAAACTTTTTAAGAAGAAAAAGAATTAGAACTGAAGTCAAATTAATCCATTTTGCTACTTGCCAGCAGCTCTAATTTCCAAACAAAGGTTAGAAAAGAAATCAGAATATATGACTCTGTCTTTCCCTGAGTGAAATCAGAATCTATGACTCTGTATTCTACTATCCCATGCACTCCTACCAAGATGATCTTACCTCCTCACAGGGTTGGGGTGGGAGGGTAGATGCTAAGGGCTGTGTCAGTGGAAGTTGGGCATAGAGCTCTAACACTGGAGAGAGATAAAAGCTGAGAATAGAAACCTGGGCATCCTCAGGACAGAGGGTTGCAAACTCCAGGAAGTCCTGGGTGAAGATGAAGAACAAAAAGTGAGGCACCCCAGAAATAACCAATATGTGTTCCTTTAAGTTGCAGCTTCTTAACATGAGCAATGTCTCTGGCTACTTCTTCCCACTGGAGAGTTTCTATGACAACAGTTAAAGAAATGTCTATAGCGTGCTTTGAATTATCCAGAAATCAGGCGCTCAGCCAGCACAAAGGGTTCGTAAGAACTTCTGGCCAAACTGCAAGAGGTTCTTAGAAAACATGCTATTTTTCTTGAAATAGCCATTTCTTCCCTAAGCAATTTCATCTCTAATCCCCTAGTGTTACACATCAACAGATTTGTTTAACAGTGTCCTGAGTAAGGGAGGCAGTTTTGACTTTAATGTGTGAACAGCAAATAAGGACTGTCTTCAACAAACATACACTGCCTGCCCTGGATGTGCTCACCAAGTTGTGCCAACAAATCTAGAGGACAACCACCTGGCCAACTGACTGGAAGAGATCTGTATATATTCCCATTTCACTGAAAGGTGACCTGACAGAGGGCAGAAATTACTGAACAATACCATTAATATAACATGCAAGCAAGATTCTGCTGAAAATTATCCAAAAAAGACCGGAAGAGCACATCAACAGAGAACTGCCAGAAATGCAGTCTGGGTTTAGAAGAAACCGTGGTACTAGGGATATTTCAGCTAATGTTAGATGAATCTTGGTTGAAAGCAGAGAGAACCAGAGGAATGTCTGTCTGTGTTTCATTGACTACAAAGGCATTTGACTGGGTGGATCATAACAAGTTGTGCCTAACTCTGAGAAGAATGGGAATTTCAGAACACTTGATTGTGCTTATGTGAAATCTTGGCATACTTGTCAGTCTTTGGAACAGAGCAAGGAAACACTGCATGATTCAAAGTTGGGAAGGGTGTATGCCAGGGATATGTCCTACCTCAACACCTTTTCAATCTATATGCAAAAGAGATCATCTGAGAGGCTGGTCTCTATGACGAGGAATGTGGCATCAGGATTGGAAGAAGACTCATTATCAACATACATTATGCAGATGACACAACCTTGCTTACTGAAACTGAGGAGGACCTGAAGCGCTTACTGCAGAAGGTCAAGGACTGTAGCCTTAAATATGAACTGAAGCTCAACATCAAGAAAACAAAGATTCTCACCACTGGGTTGATTGGCAGCATTATGACAGATGGTGAGTGTTAGGCCCGGGCAAGGAGGCAAGGAGTGGGAACAAGAATGAAGACTCCAGGCTGGATGGCCTCTTGTGATGCTGATAAGGTGGACTAACGACCTTGCCAACCACCCTGAGCCAACCACGGGCTGCAAACTAAGAAATGGAATGCAACTCCCTTCTTCCCGAAGACCCCATTATAAAAACCCCATCCAACCCCCCGAAGCTGCGAATTCTCTGCTCTGTCTCTTCAGGACAGAGGATTTGCCCGGGAGCTCCACTTGAATAAAGATATAACTTTAAACTTTATCTCTCTTTCGCTGACTTCTTTCAGGCGAGCCGCTATACAGTGAGGAGATTGAGATTGTTAACAGCTTTAATTTGCTTGACTCCACAATCAACACTCTTGGTACCAGCCAGGAAAACAAAAGACAAATTGCATTTGGAAAGTCTGCTGTCACAGACATTTCCAGAATATTGAAGAGCAGTGATACCAGATCAGTCTGAAGACTAAGGTGCACCTCATCCAGGTCATAGTCTTCACAATAGCTTGCTTGCTATGTGTCAGAAAGCTGGACAATGACAAGAGATGACAGAAGGAAAATTGATGCCTTTGAGCTGTGGTGCTGGAGAAGAGTATTGAATATACCATAAACTGCTAGGAGAACAAACAGGTTTGTCCTGGTGAGGTTTGACCTGCTTTTTTGAGGCAAGGATTCTGAAGCTTTGTCTGACATACTTTAGGCATATTGCAAGGAGGGACCAGTCCTTGGAGAGGAACATCATGCTTGGGAGGGTGGAGGGACATCGCAAGAGTGGAAGACCCTTGATGAGATGGATTGACTCAGTGAAGGGAGTTATGGGGATAGGTGTGTCAAAGACAATTAGATTTGGCACAGGAATAGAGCAGGGTTCAGAGCTATTGTGCATAGAATCGCTATGAGTCACAAGTGACTCAATCACATGTAACAACATACCTCCCTGCTCTACTTGCTAAGAAAAGCCCTCCCTGCTGTTAAGTTGAAATCTACTCATAGCGGACTCTCCTGTGCATTTCTGAAGCTGTTTATCACATGGCAGGCTACGGCCTGTATTTTCCCCTCTGAGCCACTGGTGGATTTGAACTGTCAGAGAGATGTGGCCTTTGGGTTAGCAGCCACCTCCCTATGGAGTAGGCCACCAGAGCTTCCTAACCAGTGAGAACAACTGGTGTTATCTTGATAAAAACCAAGGTTCTGACATGTAAATAGTGATTATGAAAACATTTCTCATATTTCTTGTACTATGAGCCCTACTTAACTAAATTTCCAATGATCTTGCATGAACAAAAGTAGCCCATGGCTCAGCAACTCTCCCCAACTCCTCCAGCAACCTCTTCTATGCTCCCACTTCTTTGTTTCTAACTCTTTTCCTACACAACAATACCATCTTGAACTTCATCTGTTTCTAAGTCTGGTCCTTTCACAGAACTGTAAGCTCATGGAAATGAAGACAGTCTTCCGTATATTTGAGTATCTTCAGCATGCACTTCTTACCATTTTACAGGACTAAAGGGGTAGAGGTCAAGTGCTAAGGACACCCAGTGGGAGCTCTGGTGGCTTATTGGTAAGGAATTGCAGTGCCAACCCAAAGGCACATGGTTTGAATCCACCAGCTGCTCCCATGGAAGAAAGATGGGTAATTTCCGATGTGATTTACTGCATCTGAAAACCCGTTGGAGGGTCAGCTATGGCTCAGTTCTGACTAGATGGTACATAGTAACAATAACAATGACCCCAGAAGAAAGGGTCAGTGGAAGTTAGACATAGAACTCTAAAGCAGAGGGAGCTGAATACACAGATCGGGAGCCCTCACAGTCATATGGCTGGCACAGTGGTTAGATGTTCAGCTGCTAACTGAAATACTGTGTGTTTGAACACACCCAGTGAGTTTATGAAAGAAATACCTGGTAATCTGTTCCTGTAAACATCACACCCACCTTGGGTGATTTTAACCTACAGCCCTCAGGCCTGGTTTCGGTTGTTTTTGGTCAAACATTCTTCTAGGTGGTATAGCACTGGTCTGTCCATTTGCTGTACAGAGGTAACTCGTGGTTGTTGTGATGCTCAACATTGTGACACTGATGTGTCAAATGCAATAATGGTTACCCATGGTGGACAGTGTTTAGTGGAGCTTCCAGATTAAAACAGGCTTGGAACCAGGAGTGGCATCCCCTTCTGAAACAGCTTGCCTCTGGAAACTCTATGAACTTAGAGAAACTATGAAAGTTATACAAGAGTTCCGCTCTTTTGTTCATAGGGTCGCTATGAGTCCTCTACAACTCGAAGGCACTTAACAACAAATGTCACAATGTAAGCGCCCTTATGAGGCAGATTGACTCTGCCATGTGGGTTACTACGAGGAGAACATCAACAGAGTCAGATGGGAGTGCTCATTAAATAGTCATTGAGTGACAAGAGGAACAAATAAGAAAAATATTCCAAAACAGAATGTTGTAGAAACATGAAAGAATTCTATTCACATGAAGAGGCTGAAGCTGCTAGTAAGTTTTCATACCCGTTCATAGACCAGTCTGATGTGGCATAATATTTTATTGCTGTGACTTCGGAGACACTTGTGGATAATGCCAGAGATGGGTTTTAAGACTTGGCCAAAGAAAAGGAAAGTGTGTGTGGGGGTGGGGGGAGAGGGAAACGGAGAAGTGGAGTTTATTGCTTTCTGAATCTGAGAAAACACAATAATGCACTTCATCTGTTGTTGTGTGTTACAGGTGTATAACCAAAGCCAGCTGTTTACCATTGAGCTCTTTCCAACTTATGTGCGTGTCAGAGCAGAACTGCATTCCATAAGGCTTTCAGTGCCTGTAAACTAGGAACTAGATCACCATGGCTTTCTTTAAAGGCACTAGAAGTGGATTCACCAACAACCTTTTGGTTTATACCACCCAAGCATTCCTTACAGGTGTTACCCCAAAGGGAAGGGACCCGAAAGCTAAAGGACTGGAATGAACAGTAAAGAAGTTTGAGGGACAAGAGTTTGCGGATCAGAAGCATTTGGTTTATCTGTAAACAGCCAGCCTAAAAGTGGAGCATTAACTGCATTTTAAAGTCTTGACATAAGTCTGGAACCTATGTTAGATTTTGTAGGAGCTGCTTTTCAGAATGGGCAGTCCCTTTGTGCTAACTTGGACCATATACCTCAAGGACGACATAACTTTTCACTGAGGCCTAAACTGTGCAGGATCGCGACCTGATTGCCAAAGGGTTGTTGTTGCAAACAGTTGCCAATGTGGTAGACAGGTTAGGGTCTTGAGATAACAGCATTTTTGAGAAATCTTTACAACGGCCTTTAAGAAACAGATATGACTGAGAATGAATGTTGTTGTGTTGTTATTTGGCATAGAGGCAGAACCAGCTCAAAGCTGACCCTCCAGCAGGTTTTCAACCATTGTAAATTACATGACAGGAGAATGTCCATCTTTCTCCAGTGGAGCAGCTGGTGGATTTGAACCATCTGCTTTAGGGTTGACAGCATAACTCGTTATCATGAAGCCACCAGAGCTCCCTGAGAAAGGTTATCAGGGGCAAAAAATGATTTTGCCTGTCACCGTGTAACCACCCTGTAACAAACCAAGTCTCGTGTACTTTTGTTTAATCACCTAATTCTGCTTATAGGGTACGGGCTCCTTTGCTTCTAAATATGCCACTTTTAACTCCCCTGATGAATCTTCGGCTACCTCTAAATTTTATAACCTTTCATTCTTTTTCAAACAATTTAAGAATGTATCCTGTTTTGTCTGATGAAGCAGCCATTTTTACTCTGTGCCAAGGTACATTTCCCCAGCCTGGATCTCAATGATCTTCATTTGAAGTTCAATCAAATAAAGAAATATCTACTTTCTTTTGGAGAAAAAAAATTAATCCATTTATTAAAGATGAGCATAAAGGTGGTAACAAAAGGCAATGAATGAGTTACTGAACTTGCCTCTGATTTTAAAGTCCTCCCGAATACATGTCTCCATCTTTTGTGTTCATCATCTCTGAAACTCTCTTCTTGTCCTTTAGATGTTTGGTAAAGGCTCGCTGTTGAGCCCCTCGCCTCTTTCAGTTGGAAGCAGGAGCTGCTGGAGCCCTTGTTAGTGCCATGTTCATTTTCCTTAGACATGATCTTTGCCACCCATGCCCTGTCTTGAGCAACATTCAGGTTCTCTCTCCAGAGTCCTTTAACATCCTTCTCTCCAGCGGTGGTTTTCTCCAAGTTATTATTACAAGTTCTTGTTTCAGGCATCAGCAGTGTCAATACTACCTATGTCTTACTCCTTAAAACAACTAAAAGCAGTGTCTCAAAAAGACAGGGAAGGAGAGCCTGGGAAAGGCCCCCCTGATGATATTTTGCAGCAACAAATTTGCTAACTTGAGAAGATCCACCAGTTGTGATGTAGTGCTTCATCATCTTCTGAACCACTTTCTTCCCAACTTTGCTTTGATCCTTCAATTAATTACAGAATTGTGCTGGGCTGTGGACTCAGGAACAACATGCCCCTATGTTGTCTCTGAAGAAAGATGCAGATCTTTGGGACCAGAAACACATTGCATCTTGCGCTAACTGGTGTCTTACCCCTTGAGCCAAGATATTGTTCCAGATCTGCCACCATCAGTATGTGTGTATGTTATGTATTAGATGATTCTGTATTGACTCTGATGTGTAGAGACTCCCTAGGACCCTTGAACAACAGAATAAACATTGACTGGTCGTGAACCATCCGCACAATCACTGCTGCGCTGGCACCCACTGTTGCAGCCACTGTTCCAAGCCATCTTGTTGAGGGTCTTCTCCCTCCCCACTGATCCACTACTTTACCAAGTATGATGCCTTTTTTCTAGGAACCAATCCTTCCTGATAACATGCTTGAAGTATATGAGAAAAAAAAAATCTTACCATCTTTACTTCTAAGGAGCGTACTAGTGCATTTCTTTCAAAGCAGATTTGTTGTTCTTTTGACAATCTATAGTGTACTCAATGTTCATCTCCTATAAATACCATCATTCCAAGGCATCAATTATTTTCTAATATTTCTTATGTAAATGTAAATGTTGGCAGTGCATTAAGGAAGACTGACATCACTGTAAGCAGGCATAATTATTAAAGGTTAAATTCCTGGTTCTATCTCAAACTAAGGAACTCTGGCAGCCTAGTGGTAAGACGTTGGGCTGCAATGCCTAAGGCACACAGTACAAATCCACCAGCTGCTCTATGAGAAAAGGATGGGCAATCTCCTCCCTTGTGATTCATTCCCTCTGAATACCCTCTCGAGTCAGCTATGAGTCAGTTCTGACTTGAAGGCGCACACCACCATCACCACTAATCTCAAACCAAAGCATTACCTCTGAAGAGGCATCTTTAGGATTTCCGTATGAGAGAAATGTAAGGTTAGCAAACTGTAAGGGTAAACCTTGTCGTGAAGCCATTTAAGGTGAAAATATACTATTTTATCATACAGTATATGTAACCAAACTATAAAAACATATGAAAGTTTTAAACTGGAAATATCCAAATTCCCAGTGACAGGTGAATGGCTAAACAAATTATGTTTACAAAAAAAGAAGAAAAAGACCCACTGATACAAGCACTATGTTTGTTGTGTAACATATAATTGGAACCTACCAATAGCTGACCTTCCAGTGGGTTTTCAAAGGCAGTTAGTCACACAAGAGGAGATTTGGCTTAATTTTACAGACACTAGAAGAACGTTCAATGTCTTTGAGTTGTGGTGCTGGAGAGGAATATTGAACATACTGTGAACTGCCAGGAGAACAAACTGGTCTGTTTTGGAAGGGGTGAAGCCAAACTGCTCCTTGGAGGCAAGGATTTTGAAGCTCCATCTCACATACTTTGGGCACGTGGCCAGGAGAAACCAGTCCTTGAAGAAGGACATCATATTTGGAAGGTAGAGGAACAATGCAGGAGAGGAAGACCAAGGATGAGATGGATTGACTAAGTGACTGTCAAAATGGGATTAGGTCTGTTGGATATGATGAGATTTGCTCAGGATGGGACAGGGTTCAGACATAGAACATAGCGTCGCTTTGAGTCACAGGTGACTCAACAGCACATAACACAACAACAACAACAACATGCTGAGCCAAAAGAAGCAAGAGGCAAAGAAATAGCTTTTTTGCTTCTCTTTGTGAGAACCACAGTAGTGACAGAAAGGAGATCAGGGGTTGCCTGCATCCAGTATGTGGGGTGGGGATTCTGACTGGGAAAGAATGAAGAAAGGAAATTTGGAGGTAATAGAAATATTTAACAGATGTATAAAATTATCAAAATATATAAAAACAATATTTGTTACAAAGCATCACTGACAAATAGCTCAAATGTATTTTGACTGAATTTATGTATTTCTTTTTCCAAAGAAAGGTGACCTTACAGAGTACAGAAATTATCAAACAATATCATTAATATCACATGCAAGCAAGATTCTGCTGAGAATTATCCAAAAATTACTGGAGCAACATGTCAACAGAGAACTGCCAGATGTGCAGGCTGGGTTTAGAAGAGGCTGTGTTACTAGGGATATTATAGCTAATATTAGATGGATCTTGGTAGAAAGCAGAGAGTACCAGAGGAATGTTTATCTGTGCTTCATTGACTATGCAAATGCTTTTGACTGTGAGGATAACAAGATGTGGCTGACTCTGAGAAGAATGGGATTCCCAGAACATTTGATTGTGTTTATGCAAAACTTATACTTAAACCAAGAGGCAGTTGTCAGAACAGAGGAAGAAGACACTGTGTGATTCAAAATTGGGAAGGTTGTCCACCAGGGATGTATTTGGTCTCCATACCTTTTCAATCGGTATGCAGAACAGATCATCCGAGATGCTGGGCTGAATGAGGAGAAATGTGGCATCAGGATTGTTGGAAGATTCATGAACAACATACATTATGAAGATGATACAACTTTGCTTGCTGAAACTGATGAAGACCTGAAGTGCTTGCTGCAGAAGGTCAAGGACTGCAGCCTTCAATTGGGATTGAAGCTCAGCATCGAAAAAACAAAGATTCTCACCACTAGGCAAACTGACAGTATCATTATGGATAGTGAAGAGATTGAGATAGTTAACAATTTTAGTTTGTTTGGCTCCTTAGTCAACACTCTTTGTACTAGCAGCCAGGAAATCAAGAGATGAATTGTATTGGGAAAGTCAGCTGTCAAAGAACTCTCCAGAGTACTGAAGAGCAACAATGTCAGGATGGAGACTAAGGTGCACCTGATCCGGGCCATAGCCTTTGCAATTGTGTGCTATGCATCAGAGAGCTAGACAGTGACTAGGGATGATGGAAAGAGAATTGATGCCTTCGAGCTGTGGTGCTGGAGAAGAGTGTTGAATGTACCATGGACTGCTAGGAGAACAAACTAGTTTGTCTGGAGAAGGTGAAGCTGGGCTGCTCCTTGGAGTCAAGGATTCTGAAGCTTCGTCTGACATATTTGGGGCATGTTGTAAAGAGAGACCAGTCCTGGGAGAGAGACATCATGTTTGGGAGAGTAGAGGGACAGAACAGGAGAGGAAGACCCTTGATGAGATGGATCGATTCAGTGATTGGAGTAATGGGAGTAAGAGTGTCAGAGACAGTGAGGTTGGCATAGAATAGAGCAGGGTTTGGGGCTCATTTACATAAGGTCACTATGCGTCGCAAGCGACTTGATGGCACATAACAACAACAACAACAACAACAACAACGATCGTGTTGACCAAGGGAAGTAGATTTTGTTAGAACATCCGAGAGTCTCCAGAAATCTCGAGTGACCAAGTGTGTTGCATCCAACCAATCACGTAGGAAGTGGGGTTTTGCATGACTATCACCTTTTCCTATATCATCTTTCACATTTCCCTTTGGGAGGCCAAAGTTGCAGATATAATAATCTCTAATATAATAATTCTTACCTAATGCTTGCTTAGTAAATGCTAGTTAAACATTTGGTATTTATGTCATTGAATTCTTATATATCTAAATGAATCCCCAATGAAGAAAAATCTACAATCTTCAATGTGGTTAAAAACTTGTATTGAGAGAGATGGGCAATTTCCTCCAGTGTGATTTACCATCTTGGAAAACTTCTTGAGGGTCAACTATGAGTCAGTTCTGACTTGAGAGCAATGAGTTGAGTTGAGAGTGTGCTGAGTAATTGACTTTTTTTAAGATCCGTATGCTAGCTATGATCCTACTCACATCTGGTGATTTAATATAGCTCTGAGTAGTCTCGCTTGCTTTCCTATCAGCTCTGGACTACAACCCACTACAATCCAGGTCTAACTAAAGTGGTAGACATCGATTATGGCTTCACCTGAAGAGCTCTTAACTCTCAACATCTAGGCTCTACTCTAGACTCATTAAATCAGCATCTCTGGTGATGTAGTCCAAAGGGAGTTATGCTGGTAACCCAAAGATCACATCTCTCTGGTGATTCAAATCCACTAGTGACTTCAAGAGAGAAAAGTGAAGAATATTTTCCCAAATGATATAAAGCCTCCAAAAACCAACTGGGGGTTCATGTGTGAGTTGATTTGATTCCATGGAATTAGCTTTGACCTTGGAGATACATAGGTATTTCTTAAAGCTCCTTGGTGAACCCAACATTCAGCTAAGCCTGAGAAACTCTCCAAATTCTGGGCAATCTCCATGATGTTATAAAAAGGGTTATTGTTGTTCTTATGTGCCTTCGAGTTGCCTGTGACTCATAATAACTCTATGTACACCAACTCTGAACCTTGCCCTGTTCTGATCCAGTCTCACCATCTCTGACAGACCCAATCCTAATTCCCCAGTCAACTGAGTCAATCCATCTCATCCTGTGTCTTCCTCTCCTGTTCTGTCCCTCCGCCCTTTTAAGCATGATGTTCTTCTCCAGGACTGGTCATATGCCCGAAGTATGTGAGAGGGAACTTCAAGATCCTTGCCTCCAGGGAGCACCTTCGTTTCACCCTCTCTAGAACAGTCCTGTTTGTTCTCCTGGAAGTCCACAGTATGTTCAACACTCTCCTCCAGCACCACAACTCTAAGGCATTCATTCTTCTTCTATTGTCCTTAGTCATTGTCCAGCTCTCTGATGCATAGCATGTAATTGCAATGCATCATGTATCATGACCTGTATCAGACACACCTTACTCTCCAGCCTGACATTGTTGTACTTCAATACTCTAGAGAGGTTCCTGACAGTAGACTCCCAGTGCAATTTGTCTTTTGATTTCCTGACTGCTACTTCCAAGAGTGTTGATTGTGGAGCCAAGCAAGCTTAAGTTGTTAACAATATCAATCACTTCTCCATCTATCTTGAAGCTGCCAATTGGTCCAATGGTGAGAATCTTTATTTTCTTAATGTTGAGTTTAAATTCATGTTGAATACTACAGTCCTTGACCTTTTGCAGCAAGGGCTTCAGGTCCTCCTCAGTGTCAGAAAGCAATGCTTATTATCTGCTTAATGTAAGTTGTTGATGAATCTTCCTCAAATCCTGATGCCACATTCCTCATCATAGAGTCCAGCCTCCCTAATGATCTGTTCTGCATATACCCAGAGTGAACTGAGGTGGCCCTGATGGTGTAGTTCATAGTGGTTTGCTAACCTAGTAGTCATGTCTCTCTGGTAGTTTGCACCACTGGCTTGGTAGGAGAGAGATGGGCAATTTCCTCCAGTGTGATTTACAATCTCGGAAAACTTCTTGAGGGTCAACTATGAGTCAGTTCTGACTTGACAGCAGTGAGTTGATTTGAGAGTGTGCTTAGTAATTGACTTTTTTTAGATCCATATGTTAACTATGATCCTACTCATATCTGGTGATTTAATATAGCTGTGCAAGTAGATTTTCAAGGAAACCTATCTTGTTGGAGAATATAGTGTCTCTAATTTTAAGGAATATAATCAAAGGATCATTTTTGTCTTCTTTCCTCAAGACTTATGTTGTTGTATGCCATCATGTGGAAACTGACCATAGTTAACCCACTGATTTTCAGAGTCACCCCCAAGTAAATCACATTGAGTAGATTGAATCCACCTCCTTAGGAGAAAGATGGAATAACAGTAGGCCTTTGGGATTGCAGTTCAGTTTCTTACCATTAGGACACCAGAGCTCCCTGAAGGAGATGGCATCTTAGTAAAATGATAGATAAAGGTTAGCCAGGTGAAGGTGTAACCCTAAATGTGGTTGCCAAGAAAATGTCTTGATTTTACTCCTTAAATTTTTATTCTCCCTCCTATTAAGTAAGAATAGCAAAACAGGAGTCCGTGGTTTTATATGCAAGAAAAGGAAAAGGGTTATTAGAGGAAATACTTTGCAAAGGAAAACACAGAGGACCAAAGTGTCGCTAGGTCATATCTCAGCTAACAAATGAAGATGAGATCCTTCCTTAGACCATGGAGGTGGGGAAAGGATATCATGTTTGTTCTTGCAGAGAGTGGGGTTATTAAAATATGACAGAAGAACAATCAATACCTTTGAGCTGTGGTGTAGAGAAGAGTGTTGAACACACTATAGACTGCCAAGTGATTAAACAGGTGTGTCTTCAAGAGGTGAAGCCAGGTTGCTCATTGGAGGCAAGGATTTTGAAGCAACAGCTTAGATACTTTGGGTAAATTTCCAGAAGGGACTAGTCCTTGGAGAAGACATCATGCTTGGAAAGGTAGAGGGTCAGCACAGGAGAGGAAGGCCCTGTACGAGATGTTTTGACACAGTGACTGGTTAATGGTGATAGGTGTGTTTGAGACAGTGAGATTGGCTCATGATAGGGCCGGGTTCAGAGCTATTGTTCATAGGGTTGCGATGGGTCATAGTTGGCTTGACAACACATAACAATATCAAAGGGAAAGAGGAGCTCTGGTGGTATGCTGTTGTTAGGTGCCCTCAAGTTAAGTACAACTCATAGTGGCCCTAAGAACAGTATAACTGAACTCTGTTTTATCCTATTATTGTTGTTGTTGAGTGCTGTTGAGTCACAGGTGACGCATAGCGACCCTATGAAGGAGAGTCCTCAACGCTTGGGTATCTTTCATCCTCTCTCCAGGTTCATAAGGTTCCCGGAATCAAGCTATTACAGAAGTGGATGCCCCTCCTCCTTCCAAGCTTGTTTTAATTGGGAGCTCCACCCCACTCTCTGTCCACATTGGGTAGCCAACCATGAACACATTTGACACATCAGTGTCACAGTGTTCAGCCTCACAGCAACCACAAGTTACTGCTGTATGGCAACTTGTACACCAGGGCTATAGAGGAAAAAGACAGGCCTGAGGGCTGCAGATTAAAAGTCACCACCTTCGGCTTGGTAGCATCACTTTCTGTCCACTGGGCCAGCTGAACTCTCATACCATCCTCATAATCTCAGATATTCAAGCCTATTAACTGGTTGAGGATCTTCCTCTCTCTTGCTGACCCTCCTCTTTTCCAAGTATGATGTCCCTCTCCAAGGAATAACCTCTCTTAACAACATGCCCAAAGTATAAGAAATAAAGTGTTATCATCTTTGCCTCCAAGGAGCACCTGGTTGCACTTGTTTCCAAGACGTATCTGTTTATTCTTTTGGCAGTCAATGGATATTCAGCACTCTTCTCTAGCACCACAACTCAAAGGCATCAATTCTTCTTCTGTCATCCTTATTCATTGTCCAGCTCTCTGTTGTGTATCAGGGAATTGAGAAAACCATGGCTTGAGTCAGGTGCACCTTAATCTTAAAACTGATTCCATCGCTCCTTAGTACTTTGGAGAGGTCTTTAACTACAGAATTTCCCAGTGCAATATATTTCCTGCTCTTTTGATTGCTGTACAAAGGGTATTGACTGTGGGTCCAAATAATACAAAGTTGTTGAAAATTTCAATTGTTTTCCCATCTATCATGATGCTATATCTATCAAACCAGAAGTGAGAACTTTTTAAATTTAATATTTCTTTATAATGAAATAATATATTAGGAATGAAAATCTTGATTAAATTAAATAAAAATCTACAAGTGATGCTTCATTAAATATTAAGTAACGATGAGACCAAGCAACCCACGCTTCGGTTTATTCCCAAAAGAAATGAAAACATTCTTTCCAGCAGTGAGAATTTTTGTTTTCTTGATGTTGAGACCTAATCCATATTGAAGGCTATAGTCTCTGATCTTCTGCAGTAGGTACTTCAGGTCCTCCTCACTTTCAGCAAGCAAGATTGTGTCATCTGCAAAAGATAGGTTTTAATGAGTTATTCTTTGATGATTCTCTGATTCTGATGCCATAGAGTCCAGTTTGTGTAATACAATTTGAATAGGTATGAAGAAGGGACATAACACTGACACACACCTTTCCTGATTTTAAACCATGCAGTGTTCCCTTGCTCTCTTTGCACAACAGCTTCTTAGTCTAGATATAGGTTACACATGAGCACAATTAAGTGTTTTGGGATTCCCATTCTTCACAATGTTAGTCTTAAGGTGTTAAGATCCCACAATCCAATGCCTTTGCACAGTCACAAATAGATATCCTTCTGATATTCTCTACTTTTATCTACAATCCATCTGGCTGTAGCAATATCCCTGGTGTTACAACCTCTTCTAAATCCAGCTTGAACTCCTATCAGTTCTTTGGATGATTTTCAGCAATATTTTGCTTTCATGTGATACTTATAATGTTTAATAACTTCCACATTCTGTTGGATTTCCTTTCTTGAGGATGGGAACAAATATGAATCTTCTAGTCTGTTGGTCAGGTGTTGTCTTCAAAATAACCTGGCGTAAACTGGTGAACATGCCTGGGGCTGCAGCTGTTATTTGTAACATATTAATTGGTATTACATAGATTCCTGGGGCCTTGTTTTTTGCCAATGCCTTCATTGAACTTCTTCCATCATTCACCAATGGTTCTTGGTCATATGTTGATGACTGATGTAGTTAAGTGCAGTTGAGTCAAGTATGATTCATAACAACCCTATGAACAACAGATCTGAAACCGGTTCTATCCTGTGTCATCCTCACAATCTCTGACTCACTCAAGTTCATTGCTACAGTCACAATGTCAGTCCACCTGGTACAGAGTCATTCTCTTCTTCACTGTCCTACCTTTCCAAACATGGTATCTCTCTTCAAGAAATAACCTCTCCTAGCAACATGCCATGCCCAAAGTATAAGACATAAAGCTTCATCTTTATCTCCAAGGAGCACTTTGGCAACAGCTTCACTAAGACATATTAGTTTGTTCTTTTGCAGTCCATGACATAGTGAGTACTCTTCTCCAAAGAGTGTCTTCAAAGGTGTCAGTTAATTCTTCCTCAGTCATCCTTATTCATTATACAGCTCTCAGATGCATAATAAGTGACTAAAAGACCATTGTCTTAATCAAGCACATCTTAGTCCTCAGATTGACATCATTGCTCCTTAATAATTTAGAGAAGTCTCTGACTAAACTTTTAATTGTAATATGTCTCCTAATTTTCTGACTGTACCAAGTAAAATGAAATCTCAATCTTTTCTCCATCTATCATGATGTTGCCTATTGGTTCAGTGGCAAGAATTTTTGTTTTTTTTTGAAATTGAGATGCAATCCATATTGAAGACTTCATCGTTTAACCTTCTGCTGGCAAGTCCTTAAAGTCTTCCTCACTTTCAGCAAAGTTGTGTCACCTGTATAACGCAGGTTATTGATGAGTCTTCCTCCAATCCTGACGCCATTTTCTTCTTGAATAATTTGCTCACCATACAGATTAAAAAGGAATGGAGAAAGGATACAACCCTGATGCATACCTTTCCTAATGTTAAACCATGCAGTGTTCCTTTGCTCTTTTTGCACAACAGTCTTTTTCTAGGTGTAGATTTCATAGGAGCCTATGATACTTCCTGAAATATTTCAGTGTTGTCCAATTTGTTTTGGTGCAGTGACTGTGTATTCTTTCTATCTTCTTTTAATGCTTCCTAGATCATTTAAGACTTTGCTCATAGCATCTCAATATCAGTGTGAAGAATTAAGCCGCCAACCCAAAGGTATTCAAATAAAATCTAACAACTGCTCTGCGTTGAAAAATGGACAATCAGCTATGAGATTTACTGCCTCTGAAAATCCACCAGAGGGTCAGTTATGAGTTGGTTCTAACTTGATGATACACAACAACATCAAAAGGACAAGTTCTCTTTGTTTATCCATGAAGAGGAGAGACAATCCAGGATTGACTCATGTGGAGGGATTAGGATAATTAAGTACTTTTATTCCTTGAAGATGCTTCCTACAAGGGTTTTGTGGGAGCCTGCACAGATTATCCAGATAGCCATGAGTATGCATGATTCAACAATAAGTGTGACTTTAAAAATTACCATCTCTGGGTGAGTCACTTGGTCATCATGGAATATGTCCTTTCAAGATGGCTGCTCTCTTGAAGTCAGATAGGAGTCACTGGTATGACACCTGAAATCCCTTAGCCAATTTACAAGTTGTAAAGAAGGAACCCCTGATGGTGCCTAGGCCACTCATTTAGGTTGTGTTCTTGGGTTTTGTGGTACCTGCATTGGTGGAATGCTGCTCTTCTTGATCTGAACTGTTTCAAGAGATAATAATTTGGTACATCATGTAAAGGGGGAAAGGAAACAGGAAAATAAGAAAGCCTGTGATTTGATTCAAAGGAAACTAAACAGTAACCCAGTTAAAGCTTAAAATGGTTAAAATGTTCCTTCTCTTTCTCAGAACAAGTAACGCTTATTACAAGGTCAGAAGGCCCCATTATTATGTTAATGGAGGGAGTGACTAGAATGCAGGCTGGATGGAAACTCAACCATAAAAAAAAGATTTAAACTTGATAAGGAGGCATTCCTCAAAACTGGCCTCCTATACTAAAAGGTGCTATTGAGGGTACCATGGACTGCTAGGAAAACAAATAGATTAATCCTGGAAAGGGTCAAACCGGGCTGCTCCTTGGAGACAAGGATTCTAAGGCTCCGTCTAACATACTTTGGACATGTTGCAAGGAGCGACCGGTCCTTGGAGAGGGATATCATGCTCGGGAGCGTGGAGGGACAGTGCAGGAGAGGAAGACCCTCTATGAGTTGGATTGATTCAGTGACTGGGGTAATTGGGATGGGAGTGTCAGAGACAGTGTGATTGGCACAGGACAGAGCGGAGTTTAGGGCTGTTGTACATAGGGTCGTTATGAGTCACAAGCGACTTGATGGCACATAACAACAACATACTAAAAGGACAATTCTTTTTCAAATATTTTGTGTTCTTACCTATTGTAAAAGGAGGAAGAGCAGACCCCATGGAAAGGCACAGGGCATGACATGGCTGGAACGTGAAGGAATGAAGGAAGATGGATGCAGGAAAGGAAAATGAGGAATTCTGAAATCATGGCAGGAAATGTAGGCTTTGCCCTATGTTGTTGTTGTTGTTGTTGTTGGTAAGTACCATCGGGTCATAGATGACTCATAGTGACCCTAGAGACCCTATAAACAAAAGTCCTCGTTATTATTTGATATTGTACAGTCATTGATAGTTTTTAAGCAGGTGAATGATGTGATCCAGAACTAACATTTAAGGTGGCATTGCAGAGGGAAGCAAATATAGTCTCTGGCTTTCTTTGGTGCTTCTTTCAGAGCCTAAACATCCCATCCAATAAGTGGATAATGAATAGGCCTGACTTGACCTACTTATTGGACAGGCTGATAAAGACTGACTTGATAATGACAAGAACCATTTCTTCTTGGCCAAGTAGTCTTCTTAGAGATGGCCAAAGAAGATGCTTCTTAGTCGAGGGGAAGGGCTTCCATGTATAATTAACTGGAAGGATCTGTGAATATTCGAAAATTGGGTGAATTTTTCTGGGAGAGAGTTTTTGGTTTCCACCTTATTTTTGTTACCAAGGGACACATACCCAGGTCTCCCTTGCCCCAAAATGAATTGGGTAGGAGACGGTATAAAGATTGGCAGTGCCTGAATCCCCTGGTCTTGGCTTGATCTGGACCTTTTTAGGTTTTTGTCCTGCTCAGAATAATTTGAGTGTGGGCGACCCCTTGTTAGAGCACATAGTGGAAAGACAAAGAGACAAGAGAGAAGGTGAAAGTAGAGGCAGTTTTATTGGAAAAGTTTTAATTCTCTGAAAGTAAAGAAACAGAAAAAGAAGACCTCTTGTCATATATATTACAGCTTTATATAGCTGGCTCGCCTTCTCATTTGGGTGTGCTTCTGGTTGTGAATTTGGGCGAATGGGATGATGTAGCAGAGAGTACAAAATGTGGTGGGCAGTTCTTACTCTGGTCCTTAGTTCTTGGTGTCACTGGTCTCATGATTAGTTTTTCCTGCACCTAAAATGCTAATTAGAGATGGGGGCCACCCTTTACCATGGATGTCAAGGCTGAGATGCTTTGGTCCGAAGCTAGCTCTGTTTCCTGGTTTTGACTGGATAGGACCTGGTCTTAGGCACTTTGTTTGCCCATTTGTCCTCTATCAGCCTTTAACATTGAGTTTTGCTTTATTTTACCTGACTTAGCTAATTTGGATCCTAACAATTTTTAAAGGCAGTGCAAAATCATTAAACTAGGGGGGTGAAGATTAAAATACAAGTATTCTAAATAAAGATGGTTGGTTTTATTTGTTTGTTTTGTTTGGGAGTGCTAATCAGACCTCAGTGGGAAGAAGACCAAAATGGCTTTTGGCAATAGTTTCATTCAAAAATGCTATTTTAATGGAGACTCTTCATAAAGTCTGGTAAGGAAACTTGCCTCCTCTAGAACCTTGCATTATGTTCACACATATAAACTCATGCATACCCATCTCTGGTGCAAAACCATCTGTGGGGCATTTTTCTAAAGAAAGGTCTAATCCCTGGCCCTACGCTTTGCAAACAAAAATGAACAACTGACAGGAGCAAAAAGGTAAATACTTCCCAGTGGGAATGCTTATTTGGAATCAGAGCTGTTGAGATGATGGGCTTTGCACATGCATAAGCTGAGGGCCAACACCAGATAACTGCTAGTTTGGAGGAGTGGATGACCTGTGGAGAGGAGGCCGGGCTACTGACTTCTGTTAGACTTTTACGATTTGCAATTGCATTTACACACAAGCACAGAACATGCGCATTCTACCTTACCTTGATTTATGGTTCTGGAGTTATTTGTTAAAGCAGATAGATGAGAGCGATTAACTACTAGCAGCATGAGAAACCTGTTTCCTCTGCTTCATGACTGTGGTAATGAGCTTCACCCCATGCCACTGTTTAGCTATTGTTTCCTTCTGAAGCTGCCCTATTAGGTTAGTGCATTCACAGTGAACACAGTGTATATGCGTGTATTTCTTTCATCCAGGGTCTGGCAGATGATTATTAAATAGTGGTGGCACTCGCTAATTGCATCTAGCCTTTCCAATGACCACAAAAGTATAGCCGGTGGTTTGAGTTCCATCTGAGATCCCAGTTTCCTCCTTTTAAAAAGAGGACATTGTATAATTATGATAATGCTACTCCCTGCATAATGTTCTATTAGCTCCCCATTCATTAGTGTGGTGGCTTCAATCTGACTGTAATAGTATCCTAACAATCCTGTAATAGTTTCCAACAAGCCAGCAAAAGCAGTGCCAAAAAAAAAGTCTTAGTTAGTACTTCCCTCCCTAAGTCAGGGCAGTTCTGACTTTGTTTTATGTATTGTGTTTCCACAAAAATATCACTTGATGGAAGGGTTTACCACTACAAATTGAAATGATTTTAAATAGTGAAGTATGAAGCCTATTGGCCCAGAGGCAAAACCAGACAAAAGGTAGACCAAGCCAGGAACCACCCCGTAAGTCTCTTTTACCAGCTACTAAAACTGTGCCAGGTAACTCGGGATTCCATACTCAGCACCCTCCAGGGCTGCAAATCAGTAAGCGAAACCCATTCCAATTGTGATGGACAGTGGTCCACACTGGACTGACTGCTTAAAAGCAACCCTCCTTGCTTGCATTTTCCCTGAAAGTATTTTTGCTTTGTGCATGCAAGTTTTCAGTCAGTTGAACATCACCAGACAGCTGAAATTTGGAAACCAAATATGCATGACAAATTGCTGTTCTCTAGGTAAAAGTGATTTATTTTATCATCAAAATTTTAAACCTTTCCAAGAACATGTCTGATTCAGAAAAATGCCATAAGAAAATTTAAGAGAGAAAAGATAAGGAAAAATGAGAAACACTTAACTAGTTCCTTTCAGAATTTAACTCTGCTATGGTTGGTAGGTATAAATTAGTATAGGGATCTGTTTTGTTTAATGTTACATAGGTTTAATTAAAGATTATTTTCAATTGGTTTCAGTTGACTTGACTCATGGATGCCATGTGTGTGATGCATGAAACAATACTACCTGGTCCTGCCCCATCCTCCATAGCCAGTTGTGAATTGCAAAGATAAAATTAATTGCCTGATTTTCAGAAGTGGATCACCAGGCCTTTCTTCCTAGTCTGTCATGGCCTGCTGAATTCTGTTTGGCCCCACATTGTTGCTGTTGTTTTGTGCCTTGGAGTCCACCACAACTCATAGTGACACCTATGTACAACAGCTCTGAACCCTGCCCTATTCTGAGCCAGTCTCACTGTCTCAGACACACCTATCCCTATTATCCTTGTATGTTGTTCTGGGCCATGGATTCAAAATTGATTTGTAGCTGACCCTCCAGTGAGTTTTCAGAGGCTAGAAATCTCAAGGAAGGAGATGGTTCCTCTTCCCCTGCCCTCCTCCCTAGGAACAGCTAGTGGATTAGAACTGCCTGCATTTCGGTTGGTAGCACAGCTAATTACCACTAGGACTACTGAGCTCCCTATTTCC
>NW_006399890.1:2777152-2801318 GCF_000299155.1 Elephantulus edwardii | reverse complement strand
CATACTCCTACGATAAACATAATGCCCTAAAATATAATCATGAGCTTTTCCTTGTTTCCAACCTGTTTGTATTCTACTCACTTTACCAGGGATGCTCTTTCCTCTTCTTATCTGGAAAACATCAAAGAAATCTCCAAAATTCAGCTAAAAGATCACTTCTGTATACCTTTCCATAGCGCTCTTGGCCAGTTATTCACCCCTTCTTATCACCCTCACCACACTGCAACATATTTTGTTATTTGGCTTTTTTTTTACTTCCTGCAAAATGCACTCCTCCAGATTTATTTATCACTGTCCCTCCAGGGCCTTCCACTGGGTTGTTGTTGTTATGAGCTGTTGAGTCGCTTGTGATTCATAGTGACCCTATGCACAAAGCTCTGAATGCTTGTCCTATCCTGAGGCAATCTCACTGTCTCTGACACCTGCACTCATTACCTCAGTTACTGTGTGAATCAGTCTCCTCCAGGGTCTTCCGCTCTTGTGCTGTCTCTCCACCCTTCCAACCATGATGTCCTTTTCCAAGGTCTGGTCCCTCCTGGAAACACGCCCAAAGTATGTGAGATAGAGCTTCAAAGTCTTTGCCTCCAAGGAGCAGCTTGGTTTTACTCTCTCTAGGACAAATCTGTTTGTTCTTTTGGTAGTCCATGGTATGTTCAATATTCTTCTTCACCACCACAACTCAAAAGCATTGATTCTTCTTCTGTCATCCTTAGTCTGCTAGGTATACTGTAATTTCATAATAAACACTTTTTAAAAGAAATTAGTGACTTGATGACTAAGTTCCCATGAGAGCTCAGGTGGCATAGTTTGTAAGGAGTCGGTTGCTATCCCAAAGACTTTGTTGAAAACTTAATCTGTGTGCCCATAAATATAATCCTACTAGGAAATAGAGGCTTTCTTTGGTTATGTGAATGAAATCAGACTGGAGTACAGTAAGTCCCTTCTGAGTGATAGAAATAAGGCTGAATAGACACCAAAAGACACAGCAGGGAAGAGACAGACCATGTGAGGAATTGTATACAAATCAGGAAATATAAAGGAACAGCCAGAGGTACTCAAAAGACAAAGACTCTCATCTACAGCCAATGTCCAACAGCCATACCTGTAAGATGGACATTTGGTCATGGTAAACCTACTCAACTAAGACGATATACCTTGCATCCCAAATGATAGGTTTCTTCTTTCATTGTTACCTAACTTTTTTCCCTGCTCAGTTTAACTTTTATGATAATAGGTTTAAATATGAAAGTTTTTGTGGAGGGGTAAAAATAATGAGCTTTAACCAAGACGTCTTCTGAATTGGAGACATTTATTATAGGGATAATAGTCCAATAGGGAGGGCTCTCCAGGGGCCTATGGTAAGGAGATGTGCTACCAAACTAAAGGCATATGATATGAAGCTACCAGTAACTCCTCAGAAGAAAAATGGGCAAACTCTTCTCACACTGTTTACTGTGTCTGAAACATAATGGGGCATCAGGTATGAGTTAATTCCAATTCCGTGATATGTAATAACAACAGCAACATTATTGTAGTGGGGAGCAATGGACATATAATTATTGATTCTAGAAAGTTTTGTAGAAATAGAAAATGCCAAGTTTTTATTCTTATAAAATTCCCAAGGAAAAATGAGATAGTGAACGTTCTGTAGACTCTAATCCTCCCAGTAATCTACTGGATTGTATTAGTTAAAGTTTATGTCTGTTGTAAAAGAGACTACAACTATGGTGGTTTCCAGGAGATATTGTTTTCTTATATTGATTTATTTAAAAAGTTTGAATACATTGTTTTCACACAAGATCCTTCCCATTTCCTTCACATACCCCCTATGGAGAACAACCACTTGGCCAACTGACTGGAAGAGATCTATATTTGTTCCCGTTCCAAAGAAAGGTGACCCAACTGAGTGTGGAAACTACAGAACAGTGTCATTGATTTCACATGCAAGCAAGATTCTGCTGAAGATCATCCAAAAACGATTAGAACAGCACATCAGCAGAGAACTGCCGGAAGTCCAGGCTGGGTTTAGAAGGGGTCATGGTACTAGGGATATCGTTGCTGATGTTAGGTGGATCTTGGCTGAAAGCAGGGAATACCAGAAGAATGTCTATCTGTGTTTTATTGATTATGCAAAGGCATTTGACTGTGTGGATCATAACAAACTGTGGCTGACTCTGAGAAGAATGGGAATCCCAGAACATTTAATTGTGCTAATACGAAACCTATACTTGGACCAAGAAGCAGTAGTCAGAACAGAGCAGGGTAACACTGCATGGTTCAAAATAGGGAAGGGTGTACGCCAGGGATGCATCCTGTCTCCATACCTTTTCAACATGTATGCAGAGCAGATTATTCGAGAGGCTGGGCTCTATGAGGAGAATTGTGGCATCAGGATTGGTGGAAGATCTATTAACAATCTCCGTTATGCAGATGACACAACCTTGCTTGCTGAAACTGAGGAGGACCCCATGCACTTGCTGTGAAGGGTCAAGGACTGCAGCCTTCAGTATGGACTAAGGTTCAACGTCAAGAAGACAAAGATTCTCGCCACTGGACCAATTGGCAGCATCAGGATGGATGACGAAGAGATTGAGAGTGTTCACAGCTTCACTTTGCTCAGCTCCACAGTCAACACTCTTGGTACCAGCAGTCAGGAAATCAAAAAGCATATCGCGATGGGAAAGTCTGCTGTTAGGGACCTCTCAAAGGTACTCAGGAGCAACAGTGTCTCTCTGGAGACTAAGGTGCGCCTGATACAGGCCGTGGTCTTTGCAATCGCTTGTTATGCATCAGAGAGTTGGACAATGACTAGGGAGGACAGAAGGAGAGTGGATGCTTTTGAGCTGTGGTGCTGGAGAAGGGTACTGAATGTACCCTGGACTGCCAGGAAAACAAACAGATTCATCTTGGAGAGGATTAAACCAAGCTGCTCCTTGGAGGCAAGGATTCTGGGGCTTCGTCTGACATACTTTGGACATGTTGCCAGGAGGGACGGGTCCTTGGAGAGGGACATCATGCTTGGGAGGGTAGAGGGACAGCGCAGGAGGGGAAGACCCTCTATGAGATGGATTGATTTGGTGACTGGGGTAATCGGGATGGGTGTGTCAGAGGCGGTGCATTGGCGCAGGATAGAGCAGGGTTTAGAGCTGTTGTGCATAGGGTCGCTATGAGTCGGAAACGACTCGATGGCACATAACAACAGCAACCCCCTATGGAATTGTGCAACTCTATGATTAACACCCTCTCCCTGCCCATCCCCACCCCTCTGCTTCCATCCCTCCCTTGGATCCTCATACTCATTCTACAATAACAGTTTTATACAGTATTTGCCCTTGTGGGACTGAGTTCACTCACCATAAAGCTTTCTAGTCTCTCCCAAGTTAGCTAGTAATTTACAAAATCATTGCTCCTGTGTGCTGTATAGTATTCCATCATATGAATAGACCTCAACGTCTCAATCCATTCGTTTGTGGTTGGACTTCTGGGCTGTTTCCATGTTCTTGTGATGATGAATAATGCAGCTATGAACATTGATGTACAAGTCTCTGATTCAGTCTCTGAGTCTCAGTTCTCATTTTCTTGGGGTATGTTCCAAGCAATGGAATAGCTGGGTCATATGGAATTTCTATGTTCAGCTTTTTGAGGAAGCACCAAACTGTCTTCCAGAGTGGTTGTACCATTGTACAAGCCCACCAACAATGTAAAAGAGTTCCTATCTTACCACATCCTCTCCAACATTTATTGCTTACTGTCCTATTAAACTTTGTCACTGCTCTTGGAGTGAGATGGTATCTCATTGTGGTTTTGATTTTCATCTCTCTTATTTGCCAGTGATTTGGAGCATTTCTTCTTATGTCTGTTGACCATTTGAATATCTTCCTCTGTGAAAACTCTTTCCATGTCTTTTGCTCATTTGTAATTGGCTTATCAGTCTTTTTCTTGTGGAGGCCCAGGAGTATTCTATAAACTTTCATTAAGAGACTCTTGTCTGAGATGGTATTGCCAAATGTTTGTTCCCAGTCTGTAGGTTTTCTTTTCACCCTGTTGAAAAAGGTTTTGATGCGCACAGGGATTTAACCTATAGAAGATCCAATTCATCAATTTTATCCTGTTCAGATTATGCGTTTCTGGCTGTATTTGGCAATCTCTTTATACCATAGACTAGGGCTTTTAAGCTTGATTACAGTTTGTCTCTTACGAACTTTATAGTTTGGAGCTTTACCCCCAGGTTTCTGATTCACCTGGAGGTGATTTTTGTGTATGATGTGAGGTGTGAATCCTTCTTTCTCCAGATAGCAGTCCAGTTTTGCCAGCACAATTTATTGAAGAGGTTAGCATTTAACCATTTAACAGGTTTGATTTTCTTGTCAAATATCAGTTGACCATAAATAGCTGGATCTATTTCTGGATTCTCAATTCTGTTCCATTGGTCTATGTGCCTGGGATTGTACCAGTACCATGCTGTTTTGGTTACTACCACTGTGTAGTAGGCCTTGAGGTCAGGGAATGCTATGCCTCCAACCTCATTTTCCTATCTCAGAAGTGTTTTGCATATTTGGGGTCTTTTGCCTCTCCAAATAAACTTGACAATTTCCCTTTTGCTCTCCTTGAGAAATGAATTTGGTATCTGTATTGGGATTGAGGTTTTTGTCTTTAAAATGAACATTCTCCTAGGTAGTACAGCACTGTTCTGTCCTTTCTCTGTATTGAGGTAACCTTGGATTCTATGATACCAAATGGTGTGTCATAATGCCATAATGGTTGCACGTAGTTGACAATGTTTTGTAGCATTCACTGATTAAGGCAGGCTTGGAAGCAAATGTGGCGTACATTTCCTAAACATGCCTGTGGAAACTCTATGAACTTAGAAGAAGGATAATAGTTGTTTATAGGGTTGGTACCAGATGACACTCAACAACATATAATGCCAAAGCCTTTGTCTCCATTTTGGAGTTGGATGAAGCGGCTGGAGTCTGAAAGATGGTGTTCTTGTTCTGGTTGAGTGTCTGTGTTGATTGTTTAGTTGGTTTTATTTAATCCTCTTGTTTAGAGTCAACAAGACCTTGTGGGGAGGCTCTTATATTCAAAAGTTGGGCCTCAGGGATTTTATTTTAATCCCTTGTTACTATATTTTGGAGGAACAGACTTCTAAGTTGTATAGCACTCCCTCCAATTTGTTGTGATGAGGTAATCTGGTTTTGCTGGAACACTGAATCTTGTGCCATTTGGGTTTTAAATGCCATAATGGAACAATTGTTCTGTTGCTGTTGTTGTTGTTATGTGCCGTCGAGTCGTTTGCGACCCATAGCGACCCTATGTACAACAGCCCTAAACCCTGCTCTATCCTGTGCCAATTGCATTGCCTCTGACACACCCATCCCGATTACCCCAGTCACTGAATCAATCCACCTCATAAAGGTTCTTCCCCTCTTGCACCATCTCTCCACCCTTCCAAGCATGATGTCCCTCTCCAAGGACCTGTCCTTCCTTGCAACATGCTCAAAGTATGTCAGACGAAGCCCCAGAATCCTTGCCTCCAAGGAGCAGCCTGGTTTAACCCTGTCCAGGATGAATCTGTTTGTTTTCTTGGCACTCCATGGTACATTCAGTACTCCTCTCCAGCACCACAGCTCAAAGGCATCAATTTTCCTTCTATCCTCCCTAGTCATTGTCCAACTCTCTGATGCATAACAAGTGATTGCAAAAACCATGGCCTGTATCAGGCGCACCTTAGTCTCCAGAGAGACACCGCTGCTCTTGAGTACTTTAGAGAGGTCCCTAACAGCAGACTTTCCCATCGCAATACGTTTTTTGATTTCCTGGCTACTGGTGCCAAGAGTGTTGACCGTGGAGCCGAGCAAACTGAAGCTGTGAACAATCTCAATCTCTTCACCATCCATCCTGATGCTACCGATTGATCCAGTGGTGAGAATTTTTGTCTCCTTAACATTGAGCCTCAGTCCATATTGAAGGCTGCAGTCCTTGACCCTCTGTAGTAAGTCCATGAGGTCCTCCTCAGTTTCAGTGAGCAGGGTTGTGTCATCTGCATAACGCAGATTGTTCACCAATCCTAACGCCACGCTTCTCCTCATAGAGCCCAGCCTCTCGGATAATCTGCTCTGCATACAGGTTGAAAAGGTATGGAGAGAGGACACATCCCTGGCGTACACCCTTCCCAATTTTGAACCATGCAGTGTTGCCCTGCTCTGTTCTGACTACTGCCTCTTGTTCCAAGTATAGGTTTCGCATTAGCACGATTCAATGTTCTGGGATTCCCATTCTTCTCAGAGTCAGCCACAGTTTGTTATGATCCACGCAGTCAAATGCCTTTGCATAATCAATGAAACACAGATAGACATTCTTCTGGCATTCTCTGCTTTCAGCTAAGATCCATCTAACATCAGCAACAATATCCCTAGTACCACGATCCCTTCTAAACCCAGCCTGGACTTGTGGCAGTTCTCTGCTGATGTACTGTTCCAGTCATTTTTGGATAATCTCCAGTAGAATCTTGCTTGCATGTGAAATCAGTGATATTGTTCTGTAGTTTCCACACTCAGGTGTGCTAAATACCACAATGGCTACCCATCGTGGACAGTGTTTGGTGGAGCTCCCAGAGTGATTCAAGATTGATTCAAGTTTGGAAGCAGGAGTGGCATCCACTTTCTAAACCACATGCCTCTGGAAACTCTATGAACTTGGGGAAATGACGATAGTTTTATATACACACATATGTATACGTGTGTGTGTGTGTGTGTGTGTGTGTATAAACAAACATACATATATATTAAGGGCCCTTGTATTTAAAAGTCAGTTGGGCCCAAGGGTCTAGTGTTATTTTATTTTTGAGGAATAGTGTTCTAAGTTGTACAGCATTCCTCTGTCAATTTCCTGCACTGAGGTAATCTGGGTTTGCTATGGTGCTGAACTTTGTGCATTGGGGTCTCAAATGCCATAAGGCTGTCCATAGTGGACAGTGTTTGGTGGAGCTCCCAGTTTAAGACAGGTTTGGAAGCACATGCCTCTGGAAACTTTATGAACTTGGAGAAACAATGATAATTACAGAGAGACTTCATGCCTTTTGTTCATAGTGTTGTTATGAGTCGTGCTTGACTTGATTGCAATAAACAATAACATTGGGATTGTGTTGAACATGTAGATTGCTTTTGGAAGAATTGTCATTTTTACAATATTGAGTCTTCCTCTTCATGAACAGGACATATTTTTCCATTTTTTAGGTCTTTTATCAGGAGATATTTCTTATGTCCCAGTTCAGATGTAAACATTTCATCAAAAGCTTCGATTCCCTTCTATAGGGTTGCTATGAATCTAAATCGACTCAGTAGCAGTGGGTTTAGTTTGGGTTTTTTAAGTCCAAAGTCCTTGTAAATAAGTACAAAGCAGCTGGGCCCCACCAGGATGCAAGTAAACCACAGGACCAGTACTAATCTGAGGGATTATAGTTTAAGGTGCACGGAGCAGACTGTGCCATGTCCCTGGAGCCTGTAGTGTCCAACGGAAGCCATTGAAGTCTGACCAGAAAACAAAGGGTGATCTGGTTCCAGCAGCTGTTTTCCTGAAATGACTGTGAAAACCTTGATCTTCTCAGGAGATACAACAGTGTTTTCATGAACAAATGAGGCCTTTCAGAGTAGATCCCCTTTTCACTCTTTCCCTCTCCTTTTTGTGATAACTAACTTATTTTAAAACATGCTGTAGTCTTGTTACTCTTCTGGTGCCTTCTCTCTGTTCTCCCTATCTTTGTACAAAATAATCGTGCACATTTTTATTTTTGAGGTATCTACAAAGCCCTACATCTTCCTTAATAATAGGGTGACTCTATGCAGAGCTGTAACCATCAGTCCCCTATGTATAAACTTTTCCTGACAAAGTCACAGATTTACTTTAAGTGACAATGCCCTGAACGCTGAAATCATTCAAGCTAGCAAAGAGAGGCTGTTGCCTAGCTAAGCTTTAGAGATAGGGTATATTTGAGAGCAGTAGGAGTGGGAGCCGGTTTAGGAGAGCAGGGCTTAAAAATTTGGGGAGCAGGAAAGTAGGCAATGAGGCCACTGGGTACAGCAAGATCAGCCAAGATGAGTTTGCACGAGGAGTGGTAGGTAACCTTTGTGAAAAAACCCGCATGGAATATGTATATTTTAGGGTTCCCAGCCAATGCACCCCAAGCACAGCTGTTTCATGCCTATCAGTGGAGGCTTGCTTGCTGCTGTGGTGGTGGACAGTGGCACTTCCACACTGAAACAGACTGGGAAGAAAGGCTTGGTGACATACTTCCAAACAATTAGCCAATGAAAACCCTAGCAATCCCAGCAGCCCAATCGGACATGTGGTAGCTTTGATTCAGGGTGGAGTTGAGAACATTTATACACTGATGAGTTCATGGTGGAGAGGAAGTTGAATGCAAACCATCCATTTCTGCTACCTGTTAGTTACCCTTCCTAGCAAAAAAGATTAAAGAAGGTGATCTTTGATCTAAACAGAAAATTATTGGCAGTTATTGGTGTGCTCAAGGGAGCTTTGGTGGCTTAGTGCTAAGGAATTGTGCTGCCAACATGTAAGTACGTGGTTCAAATCCATAGGAGAAAGATGAGCAATCTCCTCCATGTGATTAACTGTATCTGATAACTCAAGGCAGGATCACCTATGGGTCAGTACACAGTAACAAACACTGGTGTGCAAGGAAGGTACGAGGAAGTATTCAGGATATTTGTCCTGCAATTTGTGTACCCTGCACTAATTCTTCCTTGTTCTCTTTTTGCATGCTTCAAATGACAAGGCTTATCATAGAACCACTTTATAACAATAATCTCTCAATTCTTGTTTTATATTACCAGTGCTTACTAAATCAGTTAAATATTAAACAATAGATAAGCAGTGATTGCTACAGGCTTGAAAAGATAAAATGTCTAGATAGAATCTGGTATTTTTTTCCTACTAACCGTATCTGCCAAGTTCATTTTTTTGTTATGAAATACATATGTAAAAGAGAATTTATACTAGATGTGTAAGAGTTAAGGTATCCTGGTTGTTCTGTGATTAATGTATTCAACTGCTAATCAAAAGATCTGTGGTTCAAACTCCTTAGGTGTTCCTTGGGAGGAAGGAAAAGGAAGCAGTTTGCTCCTATAAAGATTTGAAACCTGGAAAAATCACGTAAGGCAGTTCTACTCTGTCCTGCAGAATTGCTATGAGTCAGAATCACCCTCTTGTCAGTGGGCATGCACCATTTAAAGATTGATTGTGAAATTAGCCAGTGTAACTCCACGGGGAAACATTACCTGTACATACAGGTCCTCTGTGCTCTCTTCCCCAAATGCGGCTCTTCTTGCCCCTCTAGAAGTATGCACTCTGATGAATTTTGAATTTATCATTCCCTTGCATTTCTTTAAAGATTTTTTTATCACATTTGTATCCATCTGTCAAAAATACATTATGTAGTTTTTGACTTTCATATAACTAGAATCATCCTGTATATAGTCTTCTATATCCTGCCTGTTTCATGCCATGCTGTGATTACAAATGAAACTGTTATTCTTTCACTTTTATCCCATCATAACTTTCCATTGTATGAATTTTCCAAGTGTACTTATTTCTTCCACTGATGCTGTACCTTTGGGGTGGTATCGGTTTGAGGCTATTGTGAATGGCACTGCCATGGACATTCTTGATTTTATCTCTTTGTGCACATGCACTGTCATATGTGTGTTCCAGACAGGAAGGAAGGAAAGGGAGGGGGAGTGGACGTACCCTCCCTGTAGTGTGCATGTCATCCTGTTGGCTCAACTGAAGTCAGCTGGTTACACCCACCTTCAAAAAAGGCTGGGAAAGATACTTCCTTATTCAAATGGCCACATAACTTAAAGAAGGATTATTACTGGGTGTCAGTTGCCTGTTTCTGTTATCCAGATCTAGTAAAAATCTAGAGAGCTTTGCCAGAATGTCCATGTATTCAATATAGGCCAAACCCTGCGGAACCTGCCTTTCGACTGATTGACTCACTCATAGCAGAGCTCATCACAGAGGTGGTTACAGATATAAGTCTCATCATGGATATTATGACATCATAACTGACAAACTAGAGACTCTCAGCCCAGGAGGTGACACATCTTAACTATAATTTCCCTTAAGTAGCTGTCTTTGTGTTGATTCAGATGTATGGAGACCCTGTGTATGGCATTGTAGAACTGGGCTCCATAGTGTTATTGATGGCTACCTGAAGCTTAGTGGTTAGCAGTTGAATATGATAATGGTTTTCACCACCTAGGGACTCCAACCTTTTAATGGTGAAGTATATTTATACTATGATAGTTGTGTACCATTGAGTTGGAACCAATCCATAGCTGACCCTCCAGTGGGTTTTCAGAGGCAGTAAATCACACAGGAGACAGCCCATCTTTCTCCTGCTCAGCAGATGGTGAATTTAAACCATGGGTCTTTGGGTTGGCAGTGCAAGTCCTTACCACTAAGCCAACAGAGCTTTATTTTCTTTATATATCTTTCAAAATAAATTTTTGATTTACCTATTTTGAGATAACTTAAGAAATGTTATGCTCTTTGACAAATATAGTATTTCTCTTTTTCTTATAATGATTTGTGCATAACAAATTTATTTTGGCTTCTTTTGGAGTTCACAGTCCAAGACTCAGAATGCCACTGTTGTGTTCCCCCCCCCTCTCTGTAGCCACAAATACAGTCTGTTGGTGCCATAAGATAAATGTATTTATAAATATATATATATACAATATTTTGTCTGCTTGTCATAAGTTTTCTTTTAAAAAAATATTGTATCCTGCTTTGCTCTTTTATGTATTTTATGTGCATGTGATTTTAGTGAAAGTTTACAGACAGGTTGGGATTTCATTCTTTCATTGATCCACATTTTCTTTCCTCCCATTGTCTTCCCCTCCCTCAGGTCACTTTGTAATGCATGTCTATTTCCAGATTGTAAATTGTCGTATACATAAGGCCTGATCATCTGTTCCTTTTAGATAGCTCCTTTCTTTCACCTATTCCAGTGCAGTGTTCATTGTCAATCCACTCTGTTCTTTTAAGACTTTTCATTTGTGTATCTTCATATTACCACTCTTCTTTTTTGTTATAGTTGGGAAAGTTTCTTAAGTAAGAGAAACATCTTCATGAGGGTGGCACATTTAAGGAGGCAGTGAGGCGAGAAAGATAAATCACATTTCACTCCTTCTGTCTAACCATTTTGTTTTTCACTTAAACTTAAAGCAATTACCTTGCCTGCATTCATGGAGTTTATGGATGTATTTGGATTAACCGCATTTGGTGATTACACGAGGAGTAAAGAATCCAGAAAACAAATCTTGTCCCTTTTTGTGTCAACTGTGATGAAAGACATAAATATGTAATAAAACATATTCATAAACCTACTGCTTTCACATGGGTTCCAACTCATAGCAACCTTCCACTTGGATTTCAGAAGCTGTAAATCTTTGTGAGAAGAGATGATCCCTTTTTTATCCCATGGAGCTGCTAGTGGATTTGAACTGATGACCTTTCTGTTAACAGCCCAACATGTAATTAATGTACCCAGCCACTAGGCCAGATCATCGGCAATCTGAGGAGCAACATGTGGCCCACAGATCATCATTCATTAGCAAGCATTTTCTTAATCTTCTTCGGCTAACACAAATGGACCAGTAGGGACCCACACTTGCCAGCCACCATTTGCAACTGATTCTCACCAGGTGTCAAGTAAGCAGATTTGGATTAATTAGCAACTCTAATTAAAATGAATGAAATTAAGTACATAATCTAAGTCATTTGATTTTAATTCACCTACACTGGGGTATTATAAAGGATGATGGAGCAAAAGAAAATAATCCTCAGTGTAGATTGAATTAATTTTTAGCTACATCCAACATTTAGACCATATGCGGAAGCTCCTGAGTGAGTCACTGAGCACTGTTACCAGTAAAAAAGTGAGGAAAGCCCCACTCATGGCTTTCTAAGCCCAAGTTCATGAATTTGAAAAAGGCAGATGCATCTGGGGTGCATTTCTTTCTTAGACCCTCTCTTTCAAGCAGCAGATACAACAGGAGAAACCACACAGGCATCCTTTTGTTTAGAAGGTGAATTTTTCCAAACCATATCTTCTCTAATCAGAACACAGTGGTTTCCTAGTGACTCGATCAAAGAGTGAAGTATTGCTCATTAATTGCTGTCAAGCAGAGAGCTAGTTCAAATAAATTTGCATCCCAAGATTTCTTCCCATCACCTGCAACTTCTATAAAATCTCTCTACTATTTCCAGATTTTCTCAAAGTAAATGTGTCTTGCTGTAGGGTTTGGGTTTGTTTCCCCCGTGCTATAGGGTATTTTGAAATTCATTTGAAACAGAATGCTTACTGATTGGCACATAGTAACAAGACAAAAACCTAGATGGTGTCAAGGTAATGGCCAGTTATGGTAGTCTACGAAGAACTATGCTTTGCAGGGCTTGCCAGAAGAACATCGTCAGATTTGTCTTCTGAGGCACCTCTGAGCTCACACCATCAGCCTTTCCATTAGCAGGGCAGAGCACTACCCTGTTACACCTTCCAGAACTGCCTATATTTGTTGTGTACTGTTGAGTTTGAACCAACCCAGAGCCAGCCCACCAGTGGGTTTTCAGAGGCAGTTTCTCACATGGGAAGAGATTGCCCATCTTTCTCCTTCAGAGCAGCGGGTGGATTTGAACCGTATGCTTTCGGAATTGCAGCTTTTACCACTAAACTACCAATGCTCCCTCAAAACTCCCTAGCGTGTAATAAAACTACAACAACAAAACAAAATTCATTGCCTTCAAGTCAGAATCAAAGCTTCTGAGGCTGTAAATCACGCAGGAGGAGGTTACCCATCTTTCTCCAGGAGAGCTGCTAGGGGAGTCCCACTGCCAGAGAGGTGAGACTTTCAGGTTAACAGCTCAACCCCCTACAGAGTAGGCACTTACAAACAAGTACTGAGTGAAAGAATGAAAGGACTGAAATATATTTTATGATAACAATGACAAATCAATTATTTATTGGGTGCTTTTTGTTTGTGGTACTGTGACAAGATACTCACATACCCCCTCCACTTTCCCCCCCTTCATATGTTCCTATTATTCCCACAAGCTATTTGATGCCTTCCTTTTCTAACAGGAGAAGCCTGGGAAAGTATTGTGTGTCAAATAGCTGGTAAGTGGTGGAGCAGGATGTGAAAGCGCTTTGACCCAACAGCTGACCCTGTACCAGCTCCACTCTGCCTGACTGTCTCTAAAAAATAGTGACAGAACTCACAAACTCTCACTTCTCTGTGTCCTTGCTGACACCTTAGCACAGACAGTGGAGAGCCAACTGCCTGGCACTTCCCAGCTCTGATCATCACCAGGGCAGGAAGGCTGTGCTCTCTTGTATCTCTCATGTGCCCTGTGGGGCCTGCTTCCATCTTGGACTTCTGGAAGCTCAGCTTTGGAGGTTGTGTTGCAGAGAACCTAATACTCAGTTGCAAGGCCCACTGTCTCTTCCTTGCTTTTACATAAGAAACCCACGTCACTTAAAATATTCACAAAGGAGGGAGCTCTGGTGGCCCAATGGTGAAGAGTTGTGCTGCTAACCCAAAGGCAGGCAGCTCGAACCCACCAGCTGCTCCTCAGGAGAAAGATGGGTGTTCCCCTCCTGTGTGATTTACAGCCTCCAAAAACCTCCTCAAGGGTCAGCTGTGCATCGGTAACAAGTCTATGGCATGTCATACCACCACCAGCACTGTGGCAATTCGTGTAGAGATGTGTGATTCATCAGGTGCATAAGGGTCTTAGGCCATCCTTTCTCGACCTCCATACACTAATCATATAAGGAAACTTTGCTCCAAATCGATAGAGCTAAGGAGATGAACCAAACAAAATTATCTATTAATTTCTTCATTCAATGATTACCTACTGAATATATACAATAAAGGAAGGAACTGTGTTAGGTATGTGGGAAGATGAACCAAATTGAGGAATTAGAATGGTGACCTGAGGGGGGTGGGCATGGGGGTGGGGCTCCAGAGAAAGGGCACTGTCAGTGAAGTCCATTATCTTCCAGTGAAGAACCAGCTGAGCTATGTGAAGAACAGTAAACAAAAAAGAGATAAAAGCACTTCCATGCCCGCACCATATTTATGTACAACAGATGTGACAGACCTGTTGATTGGCCTAAAGTTAAGAAAAGACATTTGCCAAGAGGAAGCTCCATGAAAGCAAAGGAGTTGAGTCCCACTTTTGCCACCAACTTGACATATGACACCATTTAAATACCCAGACCTATCTGGCCTTCAGTTCTTCTGGCTCTCAGTGATAGTCTGCAAACCTCTTCCCTCTATCTGGCATGGAGCCTGTGTTGGGGCCTGCTCTTGGCTCTGCTGGCCACAGGCCCAGCCTTTGTGCCTGCTTCTCGAGGTGGAGCTTTGCCAAACACATGGGCATGGCTCGATCCTTGCTGTAATGAAAGGCAGTCGGCGGTGAGCAGGACACCAGGGTCTGCACATTCCCTTCCAAGTCATGTCAAGTGAATAATCACATGCCCAGAAAGTTTAGAGGAGTCTCGTGGCATTCCCAAGGGGTGCCAGGAAATGCCAGAAAAGGGCTGAGGACAGCTTGCCATGTCTGGCCACCAGCTGCCCACTGCCAGCTGTCAAGCCTAGGATTTCACATCTCAGCTGGGTGGCCTGAGCTAGGTGGTGGGCAGAAGACTGTCTCTGTGCCTACGAGGGGCTAGAGGCAAACAATGGATGAGTGTCACGACAGTTGACAGGGGAGGCTGTGGCCAGGCCCAGAGGACTGTGCCAACAAGCTAACCATGAAAATCAGAGTTGAGAAATTAGAGAGAAAGGCAAGGACAGATTATACAATCAATAAGGTAAACACTGGTTACTTGAGATTACGTGATATACCATAGTGAAGAGTTTCACATGTTTTTCACCACATCCCCTGTGAAAATATTCATGACAGATTAGTGAGAAAGTACAAATAAACCTGTGCATGCCTTATTTACCAGGTATTTAGTCCCTGTAAGAGATTATCAGTTTAAAAAGATGCTCGATCTTGTAGGAAGATTCTATGGAGTTAAAAGAGAGACGGAGGCCAGCCATACATAGAAGAAGAATCTTTGATTTGGTGAGAAAGAGTGAATTTGCTCACTTCAAATTAGTAAATGATGTTGTTGTTAGGAGCCATTGAGTTGACCCTATAAACCACAGATCTGAATCCTGTCCCGTCCTGTGCCATCCATCCTCCTCATGTCTGACATACTCGAGCCTGTTGCTGTAGTCACTGTCTCAATGTATCTCATTGAAGGAAGGCCTTCGTCTCTCTTGATGACCCTCCACTTTTCCATGAGTGATGCCCTTCTCCAAGGAATAGCCTCTCCTAGAAGCATGCTGCGACTGTGGCAATGGGGCCAGGTGTGCCAGAGGTGATGAGGTTGACTCAGGATAGGGCAAGATTCAAGGTCATTATTCATAGGATCGCTATGAGTCATAGTTGATTCAAGGACACATAACAACAACAAGCAACATGCCCAAAGTTTGTGAAACAAAGCTTTGCCATCATTGCCTCCAGGAGCATTATGGTTGCACCTATCCAAGACATACCTGTTTTGTATTTTGGCTGTCCATGGTATATTCAGTACTCTTTTCCAATACCACAGTGCAGAAACGTGACTTCTTCTTCTGCCATCATTATTCATTGTCCAGCTCTCATAACGCACAGCAAGTGATTGAAAAGACTGTGGCCTGATCAGGCACACCTTAGTCTTCAAACTGATGTCATTGCTTTTTAGTAATTTGGAGAGGTCTCTGACTTACCCAGTGTAATTTGTCTCTTACTCTCCAGACTGCAAGTACAAAGGGTACTGATTGTGGATCCAAGTAAGATGAAACTGTGGACAATGTCAATCTTTTTTCAATCTGTAATGATATTGCTTATTTGTCCAGTGCTGAGGATTACAGATTTATGTTTACCTGTTTTATTGGATACTCAGACACTGGAGAAGGAAACCATGTGTGTTCTTCCTTCTCCAATTTAAATTCAATTCAACATTACTTTTTTTTTTTTTTAGTGTCTGCTATCTCTCAGGCACACCTCCAGGCACATTGATGAGACCAGTATACAAAACAAAGAACTCTGTCTTTATGGGGTTTACATTCTAGTGCAAGAGATAAAGGACAAACAATAAACACAAGAAATAAAGAGATATTATAGCATGTTGGCAGACATGGGCTTTAAAGGAGAAATCCAAGTGGGGAAACAGTTTGCATTATTAGACAAGGTGCTCCTTGAATCCTTTGTTCACCTTTCTTTGGTAACCAATGGGCATCAAATGGACATTTAACAAACACAAATTTTAATAAGCACTTAGATAGAATTTGGGATAAGAGAAAGTATAAGTACGAAGAGCAAACGTCTACAAAGCATGATTAGAGTTATTGAGAAATGCCAAAGGGCTAAATCAAGGCAGAGACTGACCTCTAGAAACTTACCAAAACATTTACTCAACCTTCCTCTTGTGAACCACTGGAAACCAAACAGAACCCTTTGTTCCATGTAAATATTTTCTTCTTTAGTGATGAGAGGCAAAAGTTTCTAACCTAACATTCACCAAGGTTGGTATTAGAAACCCTTGTTTGAAATAGTGAACATAAAATTTTATTTTAAAGATAAGCTCTAAATTCTATGCTTGACTATGTTTGTTGTTGTTGTTATGTGCCGTCAAGTCGCCTGCGACTCATTTGGACATGTTGTGAGGAGAGACCGATCCTTGGAGAGGGACATCATGCTTGGGAGGGTGGAGGGACGGCACAGGAGAGGAAGGCCCTCTATGAGGTGGATTGATTCAGTGACTGGGATAATTGGGATGGGAGTGTCAGAGACAGTGCGATTGGCACAGGACAGAGCGGAGTTTAGGGCTGTTGTACATAGGGTCGCTATATGCTTGACTGTACTCTCCAAATATCAAATACATTAGGCCTTGAGACTTGTCCCAGAATCTTATGAAAGAATTAGAAGACAAAGATTTTGAATAAGCAGATATTGGTCTTACAACAGAAGGATGATGCAGAGCAGAGGGGCTGAGCGGATCCTGTTAAAGAAAGCTCAAAGAAAGGGCAGCGTCCTAAGGATCCCAGCTCAGCTTGTCCATGTGTGTCAAGTGCCCCTTCTGGTTTGTTCTTCCTCCGTTCATGAAGACAGATGAGCACAGATTGTTGTGCTGTTGCCCACCTTGTGGACTGCAAGAAGATTGGGATTTCCCAGGAGAAATGCATTGGAGACTTTTTTGGGATGAAGAAGTTAGAAGAGACAACCAGTAATGGTGTGTGGAGGTAGAAGCCAGAACAACACACTGTGCTATTGTTAATCTGGTATGTTTTGATGTTTCCAAAAATGCAAGTGATGCCTGAAATGTTAAAGGAGAGGAGGGATCAAAAACAACTCTTTCTCTAACAAAACAAGGGTGAAGCTGGGCAGCACAGTCATGTTTTGTTATTGGTCAGCCCCATGGACAAGAGGATATTAAGACCCGGAGCTCCCAGGTCCTCTCAGTTGCAGAGTCTCTGGCCACAACCAAAAGCCCAGTGTGGACAGAGAGGGAAACACACAAGTGTCAGGGACGCCAGAGATCTTTCTGCAATGCAGCTCTTCAGAGCAGAGGGGTGGCTGGCTGCCTGCTGGAGTCCCAAGGTGTCAGCAGATAGACTGCTAGCCAACCAGGTAATCTTATTGGCCAGAATACCCTGGATAGTGCAAAGGGTGAAATAAGTGCTTGGCTGGAAACTGAAGGTTAGAGATTTGAGTCTACCCAGAAGCATCTTGAGTGAGATTTGGCAATCCACTTCTGAAAATCGGCCGCTAGAAGTCCTAATAGGCTCTGAATACCTACGGTCACCAGGAGTGGAAATGGACTTGGTGGCAACTGGTGTACTTTTTTTGCTTGTGGCATTAAACCAAACCAAAAAGATTCCCATTGCCATTAAGTAGATCTCAACTCTTGTTGTTAGTATTGGTAGGTGCCTTTGAGTTGAATTTGACTCACAGTGTCCCTAAGCACAGCAGATCTGAACCTTGTCCTATCCTGTGCCATTGCAGCAGTGACTGTTAATCTACTTTGTCAAGGGTCTTCCTCTCCTTTGCCATCCCCTACCTCTCCAAGCATGTATCCCTCTCCAAGGAATAACCTCCCCGAGCAACATGCCCAAAATATGTGAGATGAAGCTTTGTCATCCTTACCTCCAAAGAGCATTCTCGTTGAACTTTCTTCAAGGTAAATCTTTTGACAGTCCAGGGGCTACTCAGTACTCTTCTCCAACACCATAGCTCAACACCTAGTGACTCTTACCTGGCTTTCTGAAGCTGTTAATCTTAATGAGAAGAGGCTGTTTCCTCTTTCTCCTCAAGAGTGCTTGGTGGATTAGAACCACCGATATTTTGGCTAGCAGCCCAGCACACATTGTACTACGCCACCAGGGCTGATGAGGTAGAAAAGAGAATGTGGACAGTCGCATCATGCTTGGTTGGTAACATTCTCTGTGTTAAGTCAAACATTAATGCTGCCCATAACTCTAGGGTTGAGACCGACAGAAATCCATTTTTGGACTCCTCATACCCAGTGTCCCTCTCTATGTATCTCTTCTTTGGCTGTCTTTCATCACCACATTTTCCTGGTAACAATCTGTAACCATGAATGTAACAGCGTTCAGTGAGTTCCTTGAATCTTTCTAGTGATTTATCAAATCTGAGGTTGGGATGGTGAATGCTTGAACTTGTAGTTGATATTAGAAGTAGGGACTGTCACACAGACTGTGCTCTGTAACAGTTAGGTACGGCAACCTTGTGCCCATCACCATACATATATGCAGATTCATAGCTTTGTTTTAAAAGCCACATTGGGTTCCGAGTACAGTCCATCATATATTGTGCAAACTGTCTTCTAGTGGATATTTTAATATTTCCTCCCCACCCCTTGCTATTAAAAATCATACTTCAAGAGCAAAACACAAAACATTATGTGTGTGTGTGTGTATTTCTAGAATTAGAATATTCCTAGAAGTGGAATTGCTGTTAATAAGTATGCACATATATATACTTAAAATGATGCTTAAAATATTGCTGAAGTTGTTCCAATTTGTATTCCTACCTATAATAAATGGGAGACCTTAAGCCCACATTTTTACCTGTTTGTTTTGTTGTTGTTGTTGTTTTTGCCGTAATTATTAACATTTCGTGTTACATTTGTAGCCCAGCTCTTAGTAGGCTTGTTAGAACGCATAGAAGATTCTCAACACTGTTGTTACATAAACTTCTCATAGCACCAGAACATTCTAGCACAGCTTCAATTCACAACACAGAACATTCTGCCTTAACATTATGTGCCGTCAAAGCCTGAGGACATACTTGTTCACATGGCAGCTGCCATTGCATAATTCTACACCTTAATTTTATGCCAGAGAGAATGTGGGCAAAATATTTTTCTCTCCTTATCTACATTCAAGTCTGATAACTATCACAGAAACTTTATTTTCTGATTTGGTTCCAGGTATGCAGCAAATATTGCCAAGATATTGTATAATGTTTACCATTCACATCTGCATTCTTCTTGGCGAAGACCATAGAAATCACTGGGTTGTGAACCAACCCCTATAACTCAAACTCAAATTCACTGTTGTTGAGTTGGAGCTGACTCATAGCTGACCCTCTAGTGGGTTTTCAGAGGCTATAAATCTCACAGCAGAAGATTGCCCATCTTTCACCTATGGAGCAACAGGTGAGCTAGAACCCACTGCCTTTGGGTGGCCAGAGACACTCCTTACCCATTAGACCATCAGAGCTGCCTAACTCTTATTAAGTCATTATATTAAAGATTTGAGGTACATGCACTGGTTTGGTTTGTAATACTACATGGGGGCTACTTTCTTATGAAAAGATTTTTATTATCATGTTGAAGATGTTTAAATGTATTTAGAGGCACTTCTTTAATATGTTTTTATGCACAGGAAAAAACAAAGGGAGCTGCAGTTGTCTACTGGGTAAGGAGTTGTGCTGACAACCCAAAGGCATGAAGTTCAAATCTACTAGCTGCTCTGAGGGAGAAAGGCAGGCAATCTCTTGGAGCTGTAAGTTGGTTTCAACTCAATGGTCCGTAACAACAAGAATATGTGACTGGCTGATATTATATATGTACAGTTCCTAACTGTTTCAACTTAAAGACAGAGGTTGCTGTCAGAACTCACTCTTAATCTGGGGACTATTTATAAATGCAAATGATCAGTCAACACTCTTGGTAACAGCAGCCAGGAAATCAGGATACGAATTGCTTTGGGAAAGTCAGCTGTGAGGGACCTCTCCAGAGTACTGAAGAGCAATGATGTCAGGCTGGAGACTAAGGTGCGCCTGAACCGGGCTATAGTCTTCGCAATTATGTGCTATGCATCAGAGAGTTGGACAGTGAATAGGGCTGGTAGAGGATTGATGCCTTTGAGCTGTGGTGCTGGAGAAGAGTGTTGAATATACCATGGACTGCTAGGAGAACAAACAGGTTTGTCCTGGAGAGGGTTGAGCCAGAGTGTTCCCTGGAGTCAAGGATTCTGAAGCTTCGTCTGACATATTTTGGGCATGTTGCAAGGAGGGACTGGTCCTTGGAGAGGTACATCATGTTTGGGAAAGTGGAGGGAGGGTGCAGTAGAGGAAGACCCTCAATGAGATGGATCGATTCTGGGATTGGGGTGGTGGGAATGAGTGTGTTTGAGACGATGAGGTTGGCACAGGATAAAGCAGCGTTTAGGGCTCTTGTACATAGGGTTGCTATGAATCGCAAGTGACTCGATGGCACATAACAACAACAACAATGATCAAAGTCAAGAACTTGCTAACTCAGATCCTCCTAAGTTTCTCTGAGGAACCCCATTTACAGTGGCTCAAAAAGAAGCTAAGAATATCTCTCTTCATTCTCTCTACAAAAGGAGGTTAGGTGGACCCCTTCAATCTCCAATAAAGGATTCCAGTGTACTCCCTTCCCTTCAGCGACAGTAACATTTTTTGTCTGTTATTCATTGGAGTTTACAAGTAAATTTTTTTTTTTAAGATTTTCTAAGGCTTTTCATTTTTTTTGGAAGGCACAAGTGGAGAGCAGAAAAAAGGCCTCCCTTCTCCCCTTCACCCTGAGTCAACTGGACTCTCCTTGCAGGACTGGTGCAGAATGATATTAAGAGCTTCTACCCTACAGAGAGGAAGGTCCCCCTCAGTGAGGTGGACGGACACAGTGCCTACAGCAATAGGCTCAAGTGTGTCAGAGATGATGCAGATGGTGCAGGATAGGACAGGGTTCAGATCTGTGGTTCATAGGGTTGCTATGGGTCGTACTTGACTCAATGGCACCTAACAACAACAATGCTACAGGCCAATGTACTCTGGAAATAGTCCACTTCCGGGCTCTGTAAGAACTGGCCTCCAGTTTTACAGTGTTGCTATCAGATATTCTTGGGTGGAAGTCAGCTGGCTTGCTTCCTAGGTAACTAGATGGCTCTCTCTCCATTGCCCAATATCTTACTCCTTCATCCAACTTCCCTCTTGACTGAGAATGCCATGTGGCGTCATATTTCACTCATCCTGGTCTGTGTTGCCGCAAACTCCCTTTTCAGGTCCTTGCTACCCCTACCTGCCTCATATCCCTGGGTCTTTCTAGCCCTGATCTAGCCCAGTCTGTTGATCCACAATTGATTCCCTTCTCTAACCAGACTGAAGTTGAAGAGTTCCACTCCTTCTTAATTCAGACATAACAAAGTTAACATTTTTTCCTAAGAAACAGCGAGAAATCACAAAAGGAGAGAGAGATGAATGACCTTCCAGAATGCTCAGATCCTGATTTTAATCCTTCCAAAGACTGATTTGGCTAGTAGACTTTAAATGGTATTCATTTCTGGTCCCTGGAGTCTTTTCTCTCTCTTATTTTTTTTGTCTATAATGCTGTTGTTGCTAGGTGCCATCAAGTCAACTGCAACTCTATGAACAGCAGATCCTGCACCATCTTCCCAAACCTCTGATATATCTGAGGCCGCTGTTACAGTCACTATGTCAATCCAGCTTGGGTTGGTTTGTTGGTTTTTTTTTGGGTTTTGTTTTTTTGTGTGTATGTGTGTGTTAAAATATATTTTATTGTGCACAGCTTTTAAAAAAATATTCATTTACTTAGAAAATTGAAATATATTGTTTTTGAGTATAAATTCTTCCAATTTCCCTCACTCCCCCGCCAATAAAATTGTACAGCTCTATGACTAATCCCTCTCTCCCCCTGCACATCCTCATCCCTCTGCTTCTACCCTTCCCCACCTTCCTTGGATCCTTATACTCATTCTACATTAATGGTTTTATACAATATTCTTTCATGTGGGACTGAGTTAATTCACTCAACATAATGCTCTCCAGTTCCTCCCAAGTTAAGTAATAATTTATAAAATCATTGGTCCTGCATTCTGCATAGTATTCCATTGTGTGAATGTACCATAATTTCTCAATCCATTCATATGTGCTTGGATATTTGGGCTGTTTCTATGTTCATGTGATAGTGAATAATGATGCTATGAACATTGGTGTACAGAGCTCCATTTGTGCCTCAGTTCTCATTTTCTCAGGGTATATTACAAGCAGTGGAATCGCTGGGTGATATGGAAGTCCTATGTTCAGATTTCTGAGGAAGCGCCAAACTGCCTTCCAAAATGGTTATACCATTTTACAATCCCACCAACAATGTATAAGAGTTCCTTTCTCACCACATCCTCTCCAACATTTATTACTTGCTGCCCTGTTAAACTTTACCACTGTTACTGGAGTGAGATGGTAACTTATGGTGGTTTTGATTTGTATCTCTTCTGTTGTCAGTGATTTGGAGCATTTCTTCATGTTGTCTGTTTGCCATTTGAATATCTTCTTCTGTGGAAAGTCTTTCCATGTCTTTTGCTTATTTTGTAATTCAGTTATCAGTCTTTTTCTTGTGGAGGCAAGGAGTGTTCTGTAAACTTTCGTTATAAGACTCTTGTCTGAGATGATATTGCCAAATATTTGTTCCCAGTGGGTAGGTTTTCCTTTCACCATATTAGAAAAAAAGTTTTTGATGCACACAGGGAATCTATCTTGTTGGGGACCTACTTTTGTTTCTTTGACCCTCCACTTTTTGAAGCACTTTTTCTAAAGACTGGTCCCTTCTGAAAACATGCTCAAAGTGAGACAAAATTTCACCATCTGTGCCTCTAAGGAGTAACCTGCTTGTACTTACTCCAAGACAGACTTGTTCTTTTTTTAAGTTGTTTTGCATTCAATAACTTGTGTTTCATATAATCATTCATATACATTATATTTTATAAAATTTAATTACTATTTATCTATGCCATTATTATCTCTAGTACCACAACCTCTTCTAAACTCAGCTTGCACATCTGACAGTTCTCTATTGATGTACTGTTCCAGTCATTCTTATATAATCTTTAGCAAAGTCTTGCTTATGTGTGATATTAGTGATATTGTTTGATAAGTTCCAAACTCTGTCAGGTCACTTTTTTTTAAATGGAAATAAATATGGATCTCTTCCAGTAAGCTAGCCAGGTAGTTGTCCTACAGATTTCTTGGCACAGCCTGGTAAGTGCATCCAGGGCTGTGTCTCTTTGTTGAAATATGTCAGCTGGTATGCCGTCAATTCTTAGAGCTTCACTTTTTGCCAACTTCTTCAGAGCAGCTTAAACTTCTTCCTTCATCACCATTGCCTCTTGGTCCTATGTTGTTTCATTAAAGTCTTCCATGTTAGCCAATTCTTTTTGATACAGAAACTCTGTGTACTCTTTCCATCTTCTTTTGATGCTTCCTGGAGCATTCAGCATTCTGTATATTATCATTTTATCAAGTTATTGTTGTTATGTGCTGTCGAGTTGGCCTGAAACTCATAATGACCCTATGTACAGCAGCTCAGAAGCCTGCCCTGTCATGAGCCTGTCTCACTAATTTTGACTCACTAACCCCTATTGCCAAAGAAGGGTGACACAACTGAGTGTGGAAATTACAGAACAATATCATTGATTTCACATGCAAGCAAGATTCTACTGAAGATTATCCAAAAACGACTGGAACAGCACATCAGCAGGGA
>NW_006399890.1:2774495-2776002 GCF_000299155.1 Elephantulus edwardii | reverse complement strand
AACAACAACAACAACAACAACAACCCCTATTGCCCTACTTATTGTATCAATCCATCTCTTCTGGGATCTGCCTCTCTTGTGCTGTCCCTCCACCCATCTGAGCATGATGTCCTTCTCCAAGAACCAATCTTTTCTAGCAACATACCCAAAGTATGTGAGATGATGCTTTAAAATTCTTGCCTCCAAGAAGCAACTTGGTTTTACACTCTCCAGAACAGTCATGTTTGTTTTCTTGTCAGTTCATGGTATATTCAATACTCTTCTCCAGGACCACAGCTCAAAATCATCAATTTTTCTTCTGTCGTCCTTACTCATTGTTCAACTCTTAGGTACATAACTAACAATTGAGAAGATCACAGCCTGAGTCAGGTGCACCTTAGTCTCTAGACTGACCTTTTGCTTTTAGTGCTGTGGAGTGGTCCTTGACAGTAGATTTTTCCCAGTGCTACTCATCTTTTGATTTCCTGACTGCTGGTGCTAAGGGTGTTGATTGTGTATCCAAGCAAGATGAAGTTGTGAACAACTTCAATCTTTCCTCTATCTTCACAATGCTGCCTATTGGCCTGGTGGTGATTATTTTTATTTTCTTGTTGTTGAGATGAAATTCAAATTGAAGGCTGCAGTCCTTGATCTTCAGCAGCAAACAGTTAAAGACCTCCTCAGTTTTGGTGAGCAAGGTTGTGTCATCTGCATAATGTGTATTATTGATAAGTCTTCTTCCAATTCTGACGCCACATTCTTCTTTTGGAAGCCCAGTTTTTCAAATAATCTGTTCAACATATAGATTGAAAAGGTATGGAGAAAGGATGTATTCCTAACACACTTCTTTCTTGACTTTGAACCATGCAGTATTCCCTTGCTCTATGTGGATAACAGTTTCTTGGTCTAGCTATAGGTTTCACGTGCGCATAATCAAGTGCTCTGGGATTCCCATTCTTCTCAATGTTAGCCATATTTATTCTGTTGTGATCTACAAAGTCAAATACCTTTGTATAGTCAATAAAATACAAATAGATATTCTTTTAGTACTATCCTCTTTTAGTCACGATCCATTTGACATTAGCAATGATATCGCTAGTGCCACAGCCTCCTCTAAAACCCACCTTGTATTTCTGCAATATTCTGTCAATGTTTTGTTCTAGTAATTGTTGAGTAATCTTCAGCAAGATTTTACTTGCATGTAATATTGTTGTTGTTGTTATGTGCCGTCTAGTTGCTTGCGACTCATAGCGACCCTATGTACAACAGCCCTAAACCCTGCTCTATCCTGTGCCAGTCACACTGTCTCCGACATACCCATCCCAACTATCCCAGTCACTGAATCAATCCACCTCATAGAGGGTCTTCCCCTCCTGCACCATCCCTCCACCCTCCCAAGTATGATGTCTCTCTCCAAGGACTGGTCCCTCCTTACAACATGTCGAAAGTATGTCAGACGAAGCCCCAGAATCCTTGCCTCCAAGGAGCAGGCTGGTTTAACCCTCTCCAGGATGAATCTGTTTGTTTT
>NW_006399890.1:2768405-2773413 GCF_000299155.1 Elephantulus edwardii | reverse complement strand
TTCCTGGGGCCTTATTTTTTGCTATTTCCTTCAAAGCAGCTTGAACTTCTTCCTTCATCACCATAGGCTCTTGCTCATATGTGATTTCATTCCACATTGTGTTGGGCCACATTTTGGGGAAAGAAAATATATGTGGATCTCTTCCAGTCAGTTGACCACGTAACTGCTCTTTATAGTGAGGTAGAATTTTATGTGACAACCTGAAGGATAATTCTACCACTTAACCCTTTTCTCCAAAGAGGTCTGTACTTACAGTTTCTGTTGCATGTTAGTATCAAGACTGGTTGTTAATATTTTCACTAAAATGTCTAGAGGAAATTTCATAATATTCCTCCAGGAACCTGTGCTTTTATTTAATCCTTCTTATATCCAGGAAAGGCCATGAGGGAATTGATAATGTTTTGTGTCTTTCTTCTAGGTAAAGAAAAATAGTATTTTGAAAATTAACCTAAACCATAATGTTGATGCAAAATCTAGATCAGCATGGCCAATCAGTCAATATTTGCTGTGGTGTCAGAAACAGCTCTTAACTTACCCTTCAGCAGGTTTTCAGAGGCTATAAATTGCACGAGAAGAGATTGTTTATATTTTTCTCATGGAGTGACTGTTGGAGTCTAAACACCAGAGAGTTACCACCTTTTGGCAAACAGCACAATATCAATATGCTAGCAACTATTATTACTTGTCAAATGGAATAACGGTTACCCATGGTGGACAGTGTTTGGTGGAGCTTCCTGATTAAAACAAGCTTGGAAGTAGAAGTGGCATCCACTTCTGAAATGGCTTGCCTCTGAAAACTCTATGAACAATGCTCAGGTCTTTTGTTCATGGAGTCACTATGAGTCGTCTATGACTCGACGGTACCTAACCAACATAGACAACTACATTGGCCTAGTGGGCTGAAAGTTATACTACCAAGCCCAAGGTGGGTGGTTTTAATCTGTTGCACTCAGGCCTGGTTCAAATTGGGTTTTTTTTTGTCAAACATCCTTCTAGGTGGCATAGCACTGGTCTGTGCATTGCTGTACAGAGGTAACTCGTGGTTGCTGTGATGCTAAACACTGTGACACTGATGTGCCAAGTGTGATAATGGTTATGCATGGTGGACAGTGTTTGGTGGAGCTTTCCAATTAAAATAAGCTTGGGAGCAGGAGTGGCATACACTTCTGAAATAGCTTGCCTCCAGAAACTCTATGAACAGTGCTCAGGCCTTTCATTCATAGGGTCTCTCTGAGTCATCTATGACTCGATGGTACCTAACATCCCAACAGATAGAATCATGGGTAATTTTATCATTTCCTATTTGCATCTCCACATTTTATATATTTCCCCAAATGTACCAATATTACATGTATAATAAAAAAGATTAAAAAAATTCTTTTTTAAATCTACCAATCTGAGGTATTAAGGATAAATTTAATGTCACCTGACAGATTGTAGAAGCATTAGCAATCATCTATTTGATGATAGTGCTTACCTGTTTAGGGAGTAAAAACTAGTAAATAAGATGATAATGCAGTACTGGCCTAGTAATCCATGTTTTGAGACAGTGAGGCCGTGAGGAAGATGCTGGGAAGCTTCCTCAATTGTCTTTATGTTCAGATGTGGGTAGAAGTGTGTGATTGATGTGATGGCAAAGGAAGAAGAAAGCTTGTGAAGATGGCCAAGCAGAGGGTCCATGGTTAGGATGTGGACATAGTTAATGACTTTGCAGAGTAGAGAAGAACTGATAATATATATGATTCTGAACATATACATACATACACAAACTCCTTAACCAGACATCCAGGTGACTATTTGCCTACAAATACACATATAGATAATAGGCTAAAGAAGTCATAATTTTGGAGTCTCAATCAAATGAAAGGTATGTCTACTCCCTCCTCTGTATAGAAAACTTAACCTTGCTTGCCAAAACTAAGGGAAACCTGAAGTATTTGCTGCGGAAGTTCAAGAACTGCAGCCTTCAATATGAACTGAAGCTCAACATCAAGAAAGCAAAGATTCTTACCACTGGGACAATTGACAGCATCATAATACATGGCTAAGAAATTGAGATTGTTAACAGCTTCAGCTTGCTTGGCTCCATAATCAAAACTCTAAGTACTAGAAGCCAGGAATAAAACGAACAATTACAATGAGAAAATCTGCTTTCAGGGACCTCTCCAGAGTACTGAAGAACAACGATCTCAGTCTGGAGACTAAGTTGTACTTGATTTAGGCATGGTCTTTGCTATTACTTTCTATGCATCATAGAGCTGGACAATGACTAAGGATCATAGAACAATCAATGCCTTTGAGCTGTGGTGCTGAACAGACTGCTAAAAGAACAAACAAGTTCATCCTGGACAGGGTGAAATCAGGCTACTTCTTGGAGGCAAGCTCCATTTGACACACTTTAGGCTTGTTTCAAGGAGGGACCGGTCTTTGGAGAGGGACATCATACTTGGGAGGGTAGAGGGATAGTGCAAGAGAGGAAGGTCCTTGATGAGATGGATTGACTTTGTGACTGGGTTAATGGGGGTAGGTGTGTCACAGACAATGCAGTTGGTTCAAGATAGAGCAGGGTTCAGGACTATTGTTCAGGTCACTGTGAGTCACAAGTGACTCAATGGTGCATAACAACTACAATGAAGATTTAGTGAAAGCAGCCCATAAAAAACTGACTTCAGGTCTGTAATAAGATAGCGCTGCTTTCTTGGGACTGGTAGGAGGTTCGTGTGCTCAGTGCACTGAGAGATTGCTAGTTTGTGAGATCCATGGAATCAGTGGCCTCGCTTTGTTCTCATCAAAGTTTTTTGTTCCTGCCAGAACACAAGCTACTAAGTAATGCTGCCAAAGTTCCCATGATTTTTGACCAGGAAAGAATGGATTTCTCTTCCGAGGACCTAACACTCCATTGGCCTTCTCCAAACAGGAAAATTCCACTTGCTTTCAGAAATGTAAGTCTGTTCAGGTGCTCGGTCTCGGGATTCCCATTGGAAACTCGCTTCTCATACCCTACTCACCCACTGGCAGTGAGTCAATGCCAGCTCATTGCAGCCCTCCATTGGATCTCCAAGGCTGTAAATCTATGAGAGAATGGCCCATCCTTCTGTTGAGGAGCCACCAGTGGATTAAAAATGCTGACCTTTCAGTTAGCAACCTAATAATATTATAAACTATGCCACCAGGGCTCCTTTAAACCTACAAAATGCCATATAAGATTTCTTAAAACTAAAACCTCTTCTGCTTACCATTTATTTTGTAAGATAGCCTCAAAATACTTATAGGTATCAGCATAAACGGTTTTTGTCAGAGTTTGTTTTTATTAGAGAATCTTCATTAGAATATTTATTAAATTAATCTGATCATATGGAAAGTCAGCTGTCAGGGACCTGTCCATAGTACTAAAGAGCAGTGGCATCAGGCTGGAGTCTAAAGGTGCACCTGATCCAGGCCGTAGTCTTTGTAATTGTGTGCTGTGAGTCAGAGAGCTGGACAATGATTAGGGATGACAGAAAGAGAATTGATGGCTTCAAGCCATAGTCCTGGAGAAGAGTGTTGAATATACCATGGACTGCTAGGAGAACAAACAGGTTTGTCCTTGAGAGGGTGAAGCCGCGGTGCCCCTTGGAGGCAAGGATTCTGAAGCTCCATCTGACATACTTTGGGCATTTTGCAAGGAGGGACTGGTCCTTAGAGAGGGACATCATGTTTGGGAGGATGGAAGTACAACATCAGAGAGGAAGACCCTCAACGAGATGGACCAATTCAGTGATTGGGGTAATGGGAGTAGGTGTGTCAGAGACGGTGAGATTGGCACAGGATAGAGCAGGATTTAGGGCTCTTGAACATAGAGTTGCTATGAGTCGTAAGCCACTCGGGGGCACATAACAACAACAACATCATGGCAAATTACAAGGGATGAGGCCTCTGGGTACTGATGGTAAACCACAAGGAATTGGTTATCTGTCAATATTGCTATAGGAAAAAAAGATACTTATTTTTAAAATGTTGTTGTTGTTGTTGTTAAGTGCTGCTGAGTCCAGGATGACTCATTGCAACCCTAGGAACAAAAGACCTGAGGCCTGTTATATAACTATCGTAGTTTCTCTAAGTTTGTAGAGTTTCAGAGGCACACCGTTTAAATACTTAAAACATTTTCTTACTATATATTCTTTCTTATTAAACATGAAGAAAGCCCTGGTGGTGCAGTAAGTAACTGCTTGACTACTCACCAATAGATCAGGAGTTTGAACTCACCAACCACTACAAGAGAAAGTTGTGGCAATCTGCTCCCATTATATTTACATCCTTAGAAATCCTGTAAGACAGTTCTACTCTGTTCTATAGGTTTGCTACGACTGGGAATCAACTCAATGACAGTATTTTATTAGGTTTCTAAGGACCATTTTTTTGTTGTGTGTTGTTGATTCAGATCTGACCCAAAGCTGACCCTCCGGTAGGTTTTCAAAGGCAGTAAATCATAGAGAGGAGACTGTCCAACCTTCTCCTTTGGAGCAGCTGGTGGATTCAAATCATGTGACACTGGGATTGCAGTGTAACTTCTCACTGCAAGGCTTCCAGAGCTCCCTTTAGCATTATGATGATTTAATTGTATTATTTTTACGTGTACTGTCAAATCAGATCTGACAGATACAGGAGGAGATTACCCCCTCCTTCTCCAGCAGAGCATCTGGTGGATTTGAACCGCGTTCCTCTGGGATTGTAGTGCAGTGTCTTGCCACTAGGCCACCAGAGCGCCCTAGCATTAGGATGATTTTTAAAGAAAAAGAATATTTAAAGGTATCTTGTTGTTGTTGTTATGTGCCGTCGAGTCGTTTGAGACTCAGCGACCCTATGCACAACAGCCCTAAACCCTGCTCTATCCTGCGCCAACCGCACTGCCTCTGACACACCCATTCCGATTACCCCAGTCACCGAGTCAATCCATCTCATAGATGGTCTTCCGCTCCTGCGCTGTCCCTCCACCCTCCCAAGCATGATGTCCCTCTCCAAGGACCCG
>NW_006399890.1:2742091-2766625 GCF_000299155.1 Elephantulus edwardii | reverse complement strand
CACAACTCATCTGGTCTTCGCTCATTAGTGTTCAAGGCCTCAAACCTGTTCCTGAGATGATTCTGAAATTCAGGTGGTATGAAATCAAAGTCATAATTTGGCTCCTGTGGATTTAGATGATTGAAAAGGAACCCTAATACCATTGTAGATTACAAAGCGGTCTGCTAACAGAAAGGTCAGTAGTTAGTTCAACTTCAAATTCACTAGTTGAATTCATGGGGTAAAGGTGAGTCAGTCTGGTCCTTTTGAGATTCACAGCCTCATAAAATCTACTCATGTCAAAGCTCTTATTTTGAACAGAAGTATGCACACACATGTTCATTCCGGTCCTATTTATAATAACAAAGAGCTGGAAATAACCAAAGTGCCCATTAATAGATTAATAGATAGAGAAATTACGGTATATTCACACAATCAAGTACCATGCAGCATTAAGTAAACAGTAAAGAATTTATGAAATACTGCATAGCCTGGATCCATCTAGAGGACATTTTAATGAGTAAAATATGTCAGTCACAAAATACAAACATTGTATAGTATGACTGCTATGAAAAAGCTAAAGAAAGGTGTACATGGAGATGGAATCATTCTTGGATGGTTACCAGGGATGGGAAGGGAGCAACTGGGAAATAAAAATCAGTAACTAGATAACAGTCACATATTACTATGAATGAAGGGAAAGACAATATCTAATAAGAAGATGGTCAGCACAGTATCACTAAAGAAAGGGAAGGAACAGAGAGGTATAGAAGGTTTAATGGAAATCATAACTGAAGGGAGGAAGTGGGGAAAGGGCAGTTACATTATGGATAGTGAAATTAATGTTATTGACCAGAATGTTTGAATGAGTGAGTGAAAAATTAATTTACTTCATTAATCTTCCCTCAAATCTCAATTTTAAAAAAGAATTAAAACCACACAAAACAAGAGAAAGAGACAAGTCTCAGATAGCAGGGGGGCATTTATTGTGTATCAGAATCCACTCAATAACAGTGGATTCAGGTTTTGAGTTTAGATGCTTGAAGGAGAAATAGACTGTAGGTAGAGTTTCCCTACCTCCCCAAAAGAAGAGAAGGAGATATTTATAGCAAATGTAATAAATGTTTATATTGTTATTACATAAAATTGATAAGAAATATAGGAAAAATATAGCAAAATGTCAGTGGGTAAACAAACAATAGATAAGATTATGCAGTTCTTTAAAATTAAATACCAAAAACTTAAAATTGATCAAATGTCTGACAAATACTGGAAAACGTTAGTTTTACTATTACTCAAGGAAATGAAAATAGAAATGAGATGTCATTTTGACATTAAAATTAGCAAAGATTTGATGACATTATTTAGTTCTAATTGGAAGTACAGAAAATGATATACCCATATACTACATACAAAAATCTACATAAAACTGTTAAACTAATTTGGAAGTAATTGGTATGTATCAAGAGCCAAAAAACTACTCAGATCTCTAAACCTAGTAATACTAATTCTGGATATTTAGAAGTAACTTCAAACGTGAAGAAAGCTACATAAATGAATTTGTTCATTACCAAGTAATTTATAATAGTAAGGAAAAAAAATCTAATGCTTAGAAAATATTCAATAATTAAGCAAATTAGCATACTCTCATGTGATGGAAAAATGTACAGTCATTAAAATATTATAGTTATAAGATTACATCACCAAATTGAAAAAATTTCAGTGAAAAAAGAAACCAGCAATAAGATATGCATACATAACATAATAATAATTCTACCAAATTATGCATTTGAAAATGAAAGTAAGCAGTTGTGGTGGAGTTTCTGGGTTATAAGTGATCTCACCTGTTATTTCTAGTTTCAACCTATTCATTGTGTTTAAAATTATTACTTTTAAAACAGTCTAGGCAAGGGCTTAGTGGCCTGGGGAAAGAGACATGGACTGAAAGGTGAGAAAGAGGTTGAATGGACAGTATTTGGTGCCTTGATTGTGTGTGGTCTGTGGGAGAAGGGGTAATTAAAGATATTGTAGACCGTTGGCCTGAGCTACTGGAAAGAGTTGATTCCATATGGAAAAAAAAAAGAGCAGAGATAATCAATTAGAGGAAGGGAAGAGTAGCATGGGGTCATTCTGAAGGACTTACTGAACTTCTGGTCCGGCAGAGTCCTGGAAATGAAAGTTAAAGAGAGAAGACATGATGTTCACTCCCATTGAAGGAAGCTGCTGAATTCCTAAAATGAGATGAGTTTACTAAAGAAAGAAAGAAGAGTGGAGAGAAAGAAGCAGAGGAAAGAACCTTGGGGAATACCTCAGAGAGAATAATAACAATAAGGAAGGACAGTGGAAGAAACACAAGATTCACAAGCTTTAAAAATAGATCCAAGTCTTAGAATAATCAATCAGATTAAGTGTAGTAGCTCTCTTCATTGGTTAGTCCCAGTGAGCCATTCCCCTTTACCTTAACTCTTTCCTGAATCTAATTTAGGTCTCTGATTTAGGCCTTAGAACAATGTAGAAATGATGCTGTGCCAGTTATGAGGTTAAACTTTAAGAGGTTCTGCTCTTTAGGGGTGCCTTGAGTCTTAGTGTAAGAAGTCAAAGAACCCTGCAGGAAAGCCAGTTTACAGAGAGAAAGGATCTGAGACTCCATGGAGAGAGTGATGTATCCATCCTCGCATCCCAGCTGAGGCCAGCCTTTTTTCCAGCTATCCCCAGCAAAGTGACAGACATGTGAGTGAGCTATTAAGACAACCTAGCGCCAGCCACCATCTGACTGAGTCTTCTTCAGATCCCAAGTGAGGCCAGCAAAAGAACTGACCAGCTGAGCCCCAGTCCACCTACAGAGATGTTAGAAATAATAAATTAGTTGTTTCAAACCACGAAGTTTGGGATGTTTGCTAACCAAACCCACAATTAATTAAGAAATTTTCTCTACCCTCAGCTTCCTTGCTGACTAAGCTGAATAATAATAATGTGGTTGTTGTTATGTGCCATTGAGTTGCCTGCAACACTATGTACAGCAACTCTGAATCCTGCCCTGCCCTGTCCTGAGCCAGTCTCACTGATTTAGACACATCTACCTCCATTGCCCCTATTACTATATCAATCCGTCTCATCTGGGTTCTTCCTCTCCTGCACTGTCCCTGCACCATTCTGAGGATATTTTCTCCAAGGACCAGTCCCTCTTGGTCACTTGCCCAACGTATGTGAGACAGAGTTTAAAATCCTAGCCTACAATGATGTTGTCCTAAAATAAATTTGCCATAAGATTTAATGTGTCTAGAGACAGAGAAGAATGAATAACATTAAGTTCTAGAAGATGTGTTTTGAATCATCCTGATAATTCTATGCTATGTCTTGAAAATCTTGTGATTTAAAATTAAGTTTGATAGCATTTTACATTCTCCATGAAGTGTACCTACATTTATTTTTTAAAATGTTTTTCTCCAATTAGATTCGCTCTGGTTAGCTTGCATGTTCATATCTTCTTTCTGCATCCCAATGAAACCTTGAGGTTTTGAAAACAGTTTAAAAGATACAAGTGCATGAAATCTGGAGATGTGCAATAAAGATAAGAGGAAACATGGTCAAGAGAGTCAGAAGAAATTACCAAGTTTTAGAAGTTGTCTTGCTTTAACAGTGAAATGCTTCAAAAGAAGCCATTGGATTTGGTGAAGAGTAGGCCGCTGTTCTTTTAGAAAGTTTTTCTCTGGTGAGAATTGCAAAGCCAGGTAAAGAAAAAATAGATAGGGCTCACCTTTTCACTCATTGCAATCAAGTCAGAACCAATTAATAGTTAACCTTCCAATGAGTGACTGAGGCTGTAAATCATGTGGGAAGAGAGTGCCCATCTTTTTGCTTGGAGATACTGATGAATTAGAATCACCAGTCATCGCCTTTGGCTTGACTTCCTACAGTCTAAGCCACCAGAGGCTTAGTTTGTGAGGACAGACTTAGTTTTTTAGGACAGTAGAGAAAAAGTAGGCTACTAATGAGATTTAGCTTAAGGAAGAAGTAGAAACAGAGAGAAGGATTTTTCTTCATAAAAGTTTGTGTTGCTAGGTGCTTTCAAGTAGACTAGGACTAATAACCCTATGATTTGAACCTTGCCCTACCCTGAACCATCCTCACAATCTCTGAGGTACTTGAGCCCATTGTTACAGTCATTGTGCCAGTTCATCTTGTTGAAGGTCTTACTCTCTTTCTCCAACCCTCTACCTTTCCCAGATTAATGTCTTTTCCCAAGGATTCCTCTTGACAAATGTCCCCAAAGTGTGTGAGAAGAAGTTCACCACCCTCGCCCCTCGCCTCTAAGGAGTGCCTTGGTTGCACTTTCTCCGAGATAGATTTGTTTGGGTTTTTTTAGAGGTTCATAAGATAGTCAGTACTCTTCTCCAACACCACAATCCAAAGGCATCAATTCTTCTTCCTTCATCATTATTCATTGTCAAACTTTTTGATGTTTAAGAAACAATTGAAAATATCATGACTTGGATCAGACACATCTTAGTCATTAAACTAACATCTTTGCTCTTTTGGAGAGTTTGTTGATAGCAGATTTCCCCATTATAACAAGTCTCTGGAGTTTATCTTTCAATACGACTTTTACTAGCCATCATTTGACTTTGCTATATAGATGGTGGGAAGATGTGAATGGGCATTTTAGTCTATCCACAAGGGATTGGCTATCTACAACTCCACAAGAAGATAGGCCCGTCTCAACAATCTACGAGGGGATTGGCTAGTCATGCCACTGAATTAAGTAAGGCATCAGTGAGAGACAGACAGATCTGTCTCTGGAATATTGAAGAGTTGTTGAATGTGCCATTGAAGAGAAAGCAAGACAATTTAGGGCCCTTCCTGCTCCAGCTACACCTAAGGCAGCAGCACCTACAGCTTCCCTGGAGACCTGAAATGAGATGAGACCTTGGGTTGGGGAGGAGAGCCAATAGTAGCAGAACTAAGAACTTAGTTGGATAATTGGGAGTGAGAAGCCAATATTGGCAGTACTGACAACTGGGGAACACTGGTCAAAAAGTTATGAGGCTTTAGGCTGAGGTACCCGCTTGCACATTTTGGGAGCTATCTTGACTGTATTTTGTTATTAATCTAGATAGATGATAAACAGTTTACTTTCCCATTATGGTTCTGTGTGATCTATGAACTTTTGCATCAGATTTTGGGCCCAGCAAAGCAGTAACTCTGGTGTTGAGATTAATAGAAAGAGGTATGGGAGCACGGGAAACATGTCTGACCTCATAGAAATTGGTTTTATGTTACTGATGCTGCTGACAAGGACAGTTCCCCTTTGTGAAGTTGGTAAAAGTCCTATGTGGCCCTAGCTCTTTTTACATTTTATTTCTTGACTGCTATTGGGATGAGTTTTGATAGAGGATCCAAGTAAAATGAAATTATTGACAGTTTTAATCCTTATTCTGTCATGATGTTGTCCAGCAATGAAAATTTTTGTTTTCTTGATATTGAGATGTAATCCATATTCAAGTCTGTCGTCTTTGATTGTAGCAAGTGCTTCAAGCCCACTTTACTTTCTGTAAGCAAGGTCGTATTACCTGATTAACAGTGGTTGTTGATAATTCTTTCTCCAATACTGATGCCACATTCTTCTTCTTACAGTCTAGCTTCTTGAATTTTTGTTCAAAATATATATTGACTATGGAGAAAGATGCAACCCTTCTCTACACCTTTTCTGACTTTAAACCATGCAGTATTTTCTTGTTCTGTTCAGCTATCTACTTCTTCATCTATGTATAGGTTTTGCATAAGCACAATTAAGTATTCTGGAATCCCCATCCTTCTGAATGTTATCTATAATTTATTATTTTCATTGTAAAATGCCTTTGTATAGTTAACAAAACAAATGCAACTGATATTCTCTGCTTTCAGCTGAGAACCATCCGACTTCAGTAATGATATCCCTCATTCCATACATGACCTTTTCTGAATTCAGCTTCAATTTGTGTCACTTGTTTGCCAATGTTCTTGTTCCAGCCATTTTAAAATAAACTTCCACAAGATTTTACTTGCATGTGATATTAATGTTGTTGTGTGTAGTATAGAGTCAGAATGAACCCATAGCTGACCCTCCAGTGGGTTTTCACATAGCAGGACATTGCTCATCCTTTTCCCACGGAGCAGTTGGTGACCTTGAATTGTGTGACTCTAGGATTGTAGTAAAGGTCCTTGCCACTCGCCCACCAGTGCTTGTATATTGTTTGATAATTCCTACATTCTGTTGGATCACCTATTTAGTGATGGGGGTGGGGGATGGGAAACAACCACCCAACAAATAAAAGAAGAGAAAAAGAACTTAAAGTGTCTAAGTTGTTGTGTGCTACAAGTGGTGGATTTAAGCAGTATATCTTTGGAATTGCAGCACAACTTCTTATTAGATCACCAGAGCTCCAAAGTGCACATGAGAATACTGATAATACAAGAAATGTAATTCAGGAAGAACAAAAAGTGGAGGAAGCTACAGACAGATTTCAAAACAGAAGGGGGTGTTGCAAGTTCATGCTCTACAACTTCAGTACATTAGGCTGCCAAGCCAGCTGAAGAGAAGTTCTCAGCTGCAGGCTTAACCAGGTGGAATAGTTTAATGTATTGAATCATTTGATTCTAAGTAAAAACCCAAACTGCAGTGGAAGCCTCACTTGGGATGGAGAAAGTGAATTTGTTGTGGTATTATTGATCTCAATCAATAGCTTTCTAGGATATCACTGTAGATTGTGAGAGAGAGGATGGGAGACAACATTGTGGAAGGGCAGAGAAGACAAGGGGAAGAGGAAAAACTTTAGAAATTAGGGTGTTCCCTAACAACAGAAGTTGAAAAGACAGATGTATCAAGAGAATGGTTCAGAGACAGGACCCCAATATGACCACAACATTGAGGGACCAGACTGCTTAAAGAGACAGGTGAAAGCCGAAATGCATTGATGGATCAGGGGCCCATAAACAAGGTCTACAGTTTGGTTATAAGAGACATCAAGAACATTTTCAAGTACAACCCAGTGTTGGGTACTGTTAGAGGCCTTTTGCATTCACAGGTCTTAAACTTTGCGAAATTGTCAATAAAAAAAATTTAAGTGCCATTTTGGAATTGCAGTGCAGCTTCTTGCCACTAGGCCACCAGAGCTCCCTATTAGGTGCCATTTTGAATGGCTTAAAAGTGGTAAAAAGGACAGTCCTTAAAATAAAATTGTTTGAGGAAAAATGAAAATGAGTAAATTTGGAGTATTATCTTATGGGTAATATGATTTGGTGGCCTTTCTTTTTTTATTATTATTAATTTTAATGAACATTTACAGAGATTTTGGATGGTGACTACGTTGCTGACTTCCCAAACTCACTGTCTCTAGCTGGACCCTATCACAGATGGTGAAAGGTAGGATAGGAAGAGAAGTTGAAAATTTCTACTTTCTTCTGCTCATATTGTAGATTTGGCATTTCATCATAATGCATAGTTAGAATTCGAACAACTCATTGCTGTCAAGTGAAAAACTACTTGTAGCTGTAACTGACACTCCAGTTGTTTTTCAGAGGTTGTAATTCACATGGGAAGAGATTGTTCGACTTTCTCCTAATGACCCGCTGGTGGATTTGAACCACCAGCTTTTGGGTTGGCAGCGTAACTTCCTACTCTCTAGACCACCGGAGTTCTCTTGCATAGTTAGAAAGATGAACGTAATTCAGGTTTGAGTTGGAAGGAATATAATACGAATGAATGGGTGGCAGTGAATAAGTATGTATGTAAGTAGTCTACTCTGCTCTGTCTAAAATAGAAAAAAAAAATTCCTGTTCTAACTGAAAGCTTAGCTGTTCAAACCCACCTAGAGATGCCTCAGAAGAGAAGATTGGTAAGCTACTTCCTAAAAGTAGATGCCTAAATCTCCTTTCTACAGCCTTCAGGACATGGAGCAGCACACTTCTACCCTGAGACAGAAAAGGAAACATCATGAATTGCTGTTGACAATAACTAGTTGGGTTATTTTTTAAAATACCTGTTAAATATCTGTAAAATAAATATCAAGTGATGCTTTTGAAACATAGAATATCTAGTAAACATAAAATGTTTGTTTACTGTTTTCACCATCAACTAGAAGCATAAAAATTCTGGTGGACATTTTCAGACCCTGTGTTCTCAACAGTCACCCAGGGCTATTTGCATTACATTTCCAATGCTAAGCAAGATGTGAAGCCTGCTGAAGTGAAAATGTTGTTCTTTTATTTAGTAGGTATGAGAAAGGTGGATTTAATTAAGCACTCGAGATAGAATAAAAGAAACAAGAATCATTTCTACTTCTCTCCTACCTCTCTCCCCATCTTCCACAGGGGAATTGAAATAGGACCCTGTTTTGTTCAGCGAAGGTTTCCTGAGTGGCTCCTGTGAGCTGGCGAGCCAGTGAGGTAATGGGAAGACTTGAAATACCTCCCAGGAAAAGAAAAAGAGAAAGGGAAATTGCTGCCTTGCATGCTACCAGCCATGCCCTAATTTGATTCTTGGAGAGCTAAGAAAGTTTCTAAATTTCTATGCACCATCTTTGTAGAAATAGAAAGAAATCACCTCCATTGATGCTTCTCAATGGATACAGGTTTATTAAGTCAGGTGGGGGAAAAAATAAAAGAAACCATGGTATGTGTTGTCTCCTGGCCACAGACCTTTTGCCATGTTTGTGGTATGAGATATATCTGTGAGGATGTGGAGTAGTTCACCCATACAAAGATAAGAAGGCTCCCTCCTCAGTCTGATATATTTGCTACTGGGGCTCCAACATGTCTGGATACCTGCACCATTATTTTGTAGAACTGTTTGTGTAATGAAGTGAAGGACCCTCCGGAAGACAGCTTATCCTAGGGGAAGAAAGACCAACTAAGCTAAAGCGACCCAATAACAGAGTATTTTTTTTCCCCAGTAAGAGATTGAGATAGTTAACAGTTTTAGTTTACTTGGCTCCATAGTCAACACTCTTGGTAACAGCAGCCAGCAAATCAAGAGACAAATTACATTGGGAAAGTCAGCTGTGAGGGACCTCTCAAGAGTATTGAAGAGCAATGACGTCAGGCTGGAGACTAACATGCACCTGATCCAGGCTATAGTCTTCAAAATTATGTGCTATACATCGGAGAGTTGGACAGTGACTAGGGGTGATAGAAAGAGAATTGATGCCTTTGTGCAGTGGTGCTGGAGAAGAGTGTTGAATATACGATGAACTGCTAGGAGAACAAACAGGTTTGTCCCAGAGAGGGTGAAGCCAGAGTGCTCCTTGGAGTCAAGGATTCTGAAGCTTCGTCTGACATACTTGAGGCATGTTGCAAGGAGGGACAGGTCCTTGGAGAGGTACATCATGTTTGGGAAAGTGGAGGGACGGTGCAGTAGAGGAAGACCCTCAATGAGATGGATCGATTCTGGGTTTGGGGTGGTGGGAATGAGTGTGTTTGATACAATGAGGTTGGCACAGGATAAAACAGCGTTTAGGGCTCTTGTACATAGGGTTGCTATGAGTTGCAAGTGACTCGATGGCACATAACAACAACAGTCTTAGTTACTGGTTTAGTCACTACACATTATTACTGAATTCCATACTCCTAGAATCACTGGAGTGTCAAGTGCCATAACACTTGCCCATGGTGGACAGTGTTTGGTGGAGCTCCCAGTTTAAGATAGGTTTGGAGCCCAGAGTGGCATCCACTTCCTAAACCACATGCCTCAGGAAATTCTATGAACTTGGAGAAATGAAGATAGTTACAGAAAGGCTTCAGGGTTGTTTTTTTTTTGCTATAATTATATTTTATTAATTTTCATAAACATTTACAGAGATTTTGGGTTTCCATTCATTCATTGTTGCACTATTCTCTCTACCCTCCTCCCAGTTTGTTCTTGTCCAAATGCCACAGTGCTTGTCAAAGCCAGTTCTGATTAATCTTTGTCAGTGTGTCCTTTGCCATTCCCTATCACTCCTCCCTGAGAGAGACTTCACCCTGAGTCATAAGGAAAAGGGGATGGCATATTCTCTTAGCTACTTCCTGCTGAAAAGGGACGCTGTGGGTTTCAGGGTGAAGATCTTCTCTCACTACTCTAAAGGGCCCCTTTGGCAGTAGGAAACACATAGACTATTATGGAGATTGATTTTGGAATTTAGATGCACTCTTATTGATTGTGCTTGGCCGTACATGTTCATATCCTTGAAGATGTATCATGGGGGTGTTGCAACCTAGAAGACACAAATTTAACTAACAAGTTATAAGTACATGAGTCAAAAATTATGGAAAAGTAAAAGAAAATATTCTTTCATTGTTTTACAAACCCTCCCCCAGGTCCCCTCCACCATGTAGCCATCGCTCTAGACTCCTGTGATGACAGAAATACCTAGTCACATATCTCTTTTAAACAGTTTTCTCCCTCCTCTGTTTCAGTGCAGTATACATTATTGAACCCATCTTACTCAGTCTCTCCCCAACCCCAAGGACAGTCCCATTCTACAACAGTGGCATCATGTAATATTTGTCCTCTTGTGACTGGGATATTTCACTCAGCATAATGTTCTCCAGAGTCAACCATTTTGAATAATATTGCATGAGTTCCTTGTTTTTTAATGCAGCATAGTATTCCATTGTGCGAATATACCACAGCTTCTCTAGCCATTCGTTTGTTGATGGGCACTTGGGTTGTTTCCAACTCCTTGCTATTGTGAACAAAGCTGCAATAAACATGGGTGTGCATATATCTGCTTGGATGTCAGCTATGGTCTCTTCAGGGTTTATTCCCAGTAGTGGAATTGCTGGGTCAAATGGTATCTCTATTTGCAACTTTTTGAGAAAGTGCCATACTGCTTTGGCTTCAGGGTTTTTTGTTCATAGGGTTGCTATGAGTCGTGCTCAAATTGACAGCAATCAACAACAACAACAACAAGAATCTCGGTAGAAGAAGAATGACTGACAAGAATGGAAAGGGCTCTTCAGTTAAAAGGATAAATGTTGGAATAGTAGGAAAGGGAAGCATCACTGAAAGGGAGGAGAGAGTTACATCTCACTTTGCTATGAACTACCCAGCAGCTGTGGCATTATAGATGACTAGGGTGCTGGTGGTGGTGTGCTGAACAGCAACAGCAGTGGGTTGGCAGCTCTGGGCTGATCAATTAATGCCCACTGTGAGGGAGAGTGTTCATGGGCACATAGGAGACATTTCCCAGGACTCTCAGAGCTACTTGGGGAGACTTACCAGCAGAAAGGACAAGAGCAGTGATACACAGGTCATTATTGTTACTATAACTTCAGCTGTATCCACAAGTGAGTTACACAAACACTCAGAGGACCCACTGCTTGCATCTACTTATGGGTCCTTTGGCCAGGGAAAGCTTAGAGCACCAACTTGGGATCAGAAGTACCCCATTGTCCTTCATGATACTTTTGCTCAGACATTTAGTTAGTTATGTTCTATTTACTTATAGCTATTGGTGGTTGAGTGAGTGAGGTGTTATGCTGTCAATCCAAAGGTGTTCTGTTCAACACCACCAGTGGTTTTGCAGGAGAAAGATGGACATTCTCATTCTGTGCAATTGACAGACTCTGAAAACCTGCTGGAGGGTCAACTATGTATTGGTTCTGACTCAACAGCAATGAATTCTGTATGATTCAATCAAGGTCTACCCTGTATTGTATATGTATAGCTTATTCATTGTAAGCTTTTTTCCAATCAAGGAAATTGAGTCATAGTTACTTCCTAAGACTTTTCTTCTGCTATTGGGTTAATTATATCAGTCTTAAATGTCTCTGAAAGTGCTTTGGTAGTGTATGTAGTCTGCTAATCCAGAGGCTACACTTGTGCACTCTGGCAGTTCGAATCCACAAGTTACTGCTCCGAGGGAGAAATATGGGCAGTTTCCTCCCATGTGATTTATAGCTTTAGAAACCCAATGGAGGGTCAGCTATGAATGAGAACAGATTTAACGGCAGTAAGTTTGAGATTGAAATACCTCCAAAGACACTGTCTTTTTCTTTCCCAGTGAAGGCTCCGTTGCCTGCTGAATTACAGTCAGAAATGATATATGGTTCTATCTGCCCATTGACCAAATTGCACAGCTCCTTTCTTAGATGCTCTTGAACCTCTCGCCTTCAGTGATGAAATCTGTCCTTCTTTTTGTTGGACTCTAAAATTTCCCATTTTAAATTGTAACAGAGACCAGGCTCCCTCTGGGATGGATACACAGCCCAAACATAATGCCTTGTTTACTTCTTCCTCAGAAGAGGTGACCTCACCAACTGATTAATACTAGAAAACACAGTTTTGATTTCTACTTTCAATCATTTTTTGAGATTTATTGTTCCTAGATATGTACCATTAGACAGACATGATGGAATCAATAAAAACTGGAATTGACTAACAAGAAAAGCCAGTTTCTTGTTTATTATATTTATAATAGCAGAGTCCATTGGGCATCACTGAGGTTTAGGAAAGCCAGTGAATCAATAGCGTTCTTCTTACAGCCTAAGTAGTAATAAACCTAAGTATTAGGTGAGTGGTAGGAGGGGGACTGTCACCATGCATGGTAAGGACTTGTGCCTTTCAGGTTAATATTTATCAAGGAGCTTCAGTTCTTTCCCCTGTTCCGGTATATTCTCCTTTTGCGCACAAGAAATTCATCAAAGATGGTAACATATTTCCCACATGACCTTTAAAGCTGCTGGGTTGGAATGATTTTTGATTGCTTGTTGAGAAAAAAAAAGTGTCAGGAATATGAATTGTCAGGACATTAACTCCTTTTTCTTAGAGCTTTAGAAACATTTTGTACTGGATTCATGCAAGTGTGTGCTTCTGAAGAAACACAATGTGCATCAGCAGTACAAACAAATATGCTTTGTTGGCTACCCAGGAGCTAAAGTCTGCTCTGATTGGCCAGAATAGGTAGTGCCCCAGCCCGGTGGTGGCTTAAGACTGTGAGAAAAGAGCTTGGGACAGGCTTTCTCCCAGAGTATCTTTCCACAATGAGGTGTAAAATGTTTCCCAGAAAACAAAAGAGGTTGAAAAAGTAACATATCTATTTGAAGACTTGGCTGAAAAAACCTCCAATGACTTTTGCCTCTCTCATCTGTGGGAATTTTCAGGCTGTATGTGTAATGTTTACTTTTCCCATAGTTCCTTGGTTCTAGGGGAGCAGGGCAGTGTGGGAAATCCACAAGAGAAGTTGGTCAGAAGCAGGGAGCTCTCTTCATGTAAGGGCTTTGAGGTTCTTGGTCAGAGACAGAGAGCTCTCTTCAAGTAAGGGCTTTGAGGTTCTAGCATATGGGGCACAGAGTGGAGGCATGGTGTCTGCGTGGTCCTCACATCTACTTCATAAAACTGGGGGTTCATGGGGAGACTCTAGTGGCCTACTTGGTAAGAAATTGTGCTGCCAACCCAAAGTCATATAATTTTAATCCACCAGCTACTCTAAGGGAGAAAGATGGTCAATATAGGCTTTGAAATCTGTTGAAGTTTCTTTTCAGCTTTGAGTTGGTTCTGACTCCATGGAAATGAGCTTGAATTTGAGTTTTTCTTGAACCCAAAGCTTTCTCTTTTCAGAGTCATGCAGGAGATGATTGCCCGTCTTTCTCTCTTTGATCAGCTTGTTGATTAGAACCATGGGTTGGCAGGGCAGCCCCTTATCCATGAGGTTACCAAAGTTCTCTACATAATGTATTTGTGTTCTCTGGAATTGAAACATTTTGATGACCTCTCTCTAGCTTAGGGAAGAAGAGAGTCTATTATTAACCAGTCTTTTGCAAAAAGGAATCCTTCAAGGGGAGAGAAATTGTTAAGGGTCAAATCTCAGTGTTAAAAAAAAAATTCTGATACTTTCTTGATTTGGTAAATAAGAAAAAATTCTATCTTTTTAGTGTCTACTCATGGTTCAAATCTACCAGCTAGCTGCTCCATGGGAAAAGGATGGGTGATCTCCTCCCATGCAATTTAATGCTTCTGGAAACCTGCTGGAGGATCAGCTTTGAGTCAGTTACACCTCCATGGTACATAACAACAGCAAGTGTCTCTTTAGTGGGAACTAAGAAGTTTAACTGACTTCCTGCCTTGTCTTTACATAAAAATGTTAAAGTCAAGCAAATAAACCCTTTCTTCTTTTACTCTTGTTTACATAAAAGAGCATTTCCACCAGGAAACCCTACTGCTGATTGCTTTGGACAAATTCTCCTTTGAGACAGTGATTAACAGACGAAAAGGATGGAAAATTGCTATGCACAAACAACTGTTCAAAACCAGGGTAAAATGTGAATAAGGTGACCTTTAAATCTTCATTTTTCTTTCTTTCTTTCTTTCTCTGAATGCTAATTAATGGACATTCAGCTCCTGGAGAGGGCTGCATCTATGCCAAGGTCCTTGTACTTGGTGTTTGGAGAATTCCTGGAGACTGGTTTCTGAGGAGAGCTGACCATGCTTATCGCGGTCCATTCCCGCCCCTGCACTGTGGCTTTTCTCAGGAGAACCAAGACCGCCCTGGTCCAGCAGCTCATTAGCATGACTGTGCAGCCTCTGCAGTGAGCAACATAATTAGTTTCAGAGGTAAGTGGAGACTGGGGAGGTTCATGGCACAGCATGTTTATTGAGTTCTGTCCCCTGGACAACAGAACTACTGCCTGCTTGTTAAGGAGACTTGAATTATTGCCTGCCCAGAGCTCCAAGACTCTAGGAGGAAGCAATGTGGTAATTGGAGCCTTCCTTAAAGTAAGGGCCAAAGGTAAATTTGTAATTCAGGCAATAACCTTTAAAGCCATGAAAGGATGCTTTCTGAAAAGCACTGCCTTCGTGCAGGCAAGGCAATGGTCTGAAAGTGCACACTGAGTTTAGGCTGAGACTTCCCACCACTTGGAAAGAAGGAATGATTCAGTGAGTTAAAATGAATCCAAGTTGTTGGGAAAGAAATGTTGCTATTCTGTTTTCTATGAGGAAATCTCAATCTGGAAAAGCCTTCCCATAATAGAACTCTAAGATAGTGAAAGTTCAAGCAGAGGATGGATGGTCATGTATGCCCTTCCATCTTGAACGTCCCTCATCTGTAAAATGAGGATAGTAAGATTACTTGTGTCACAGGCTATTTCGAGGATTGATTAATAGCATAAGTTGTTACATGCTATCCTGTAAGAACCGAATCATAAATGACCTCTAGTGGGTATTCAAAGGTTATAAATTACATGGAAGGAGATTGTCCATCTTTCTACCACAGAGTAGCTGGAGGATTAGAACCACATGCCTTTGGGTTGGCAATATAACACTTTACTACCAGACCACACGAGCTCCCTAATGTTATAAAGTGCATTGCAAATTCCAGATACATGTTTGCCATTGTTATTATCATTTGTTATGGATTGAATTATGTTCCACAAAAATATATATGATGTTACAATGTGTAATGTTGGAAACAGGAGTGGCATCCATTTCCTAAATAACAGCCTCTGGAAACTCTATGAACTTCGATAAATGTTGATAGCTATAGAAAGGTTTCAGGCCTTTTATTCATAGGGTCACTATGAGTCGTGCTCAACTCGAAGACAGTCATCAACAACAACAACAATGTGTAATAATATATGATTATATAAAAAATAACATATGAGATATAATGTGTAACAAATTTCCATGATCTGATAAGCAAAATAATTGAGGAGAATTAAGGATGGACCACTACACTCCCTAGTCCCATCACGGTTATTTCAAGAGATAAAAGGGATCTGAGATGGGGAAGAACACTTTGCACCTACCACCAAGAAATAATCACCAGGAATTGTTATGTGCTATGAACCACCAGGAGTCTGGGTTTTTTTTGGGATCTAGACCCTACATGGCAAAGCTCCTTGTTAACAAGAATAGGATACATGGAGGTCTCCAGGGAATTCCAGGCCTAGAGATGCTGAAGGAAACAAGAACTTTGCTCCATTCCTGAGAGTGAGTCTTCTCCTAGAGCTGGTATCTTGAACTTGGATTTCTAGCTTCCTAAACTATAAGAGAATGAGTTTCTGTTTCTTAAAGCCATTGATCAGATATCTCTAAAACCTCCTCATTATTATTTTGATAGTATTTGCTAGAGGTTTTGAGTAGAATGTTGGACTAAATAATTTGAAAATGCCAGCATCATGATAGATAGTGAAGAGATTGGGATTGTTAACAGCTAACAGCTTTCGTTTGCTTGAATCCACAATCAACACTCTTGGTTCCAGCAGCCAAGAAATCAAAAGACGAATTGCATTGGGAAAGTCTGCTATCAGGGACATCTCCAGAGTACTGAAGAGCAATGATGTTAGTCTGGAGACCAGGGTGCACGAGATCCAGGCCATGCATCAGAGAGCTGGACAATGACTAGAGACAATAGAAAGAGTATTGATGCCTTTGAGTTGTGATTCTGGGGGAGAGTGTTGAATATATCATGGACTGCCAGGAGAATAAACAGGTTTGTCCTAGATAGGGTGAAACCAGGCTTCTCCTTGGGGGCAAGGATTCTGAAACTCCGTCTGACATACTTTGGTTCATGTTGCAAGGAGGGACCAGGCCTTGGAGAGGGACATTATGCTTGGGAGGGTGGAGGGACAGCCTGAGAGAGTAAGACCCTCAATGAGATGGATTGACTCAGTGACTGGGATAATGGGGCTAGGTTTGTCAGACACAGTAAGGTTGGCTCAGGATAGAGCAGGGTTCAGAGCTGGTGTACACAGGTTTGCTATGAGACACAGGTGACTTGACAGCACATAACAACAGAAACAACTATCTCTTAGGTTTTATGATTCGGTAGTAGTATTGGAAGTGTTTTGTATACTGCAATTCTCTTGGGAAACATCTTATTTAGGGCACAGCAGTTCACCTGTTCTTTGGAGTCCCAGTTGGTATCTTTAGAGAAGTGGTTATCTTTCTATTAGATTTTCTTGACCCACTTAGAGCAATATGTCTTTATTATTTATTTATTAATACTCATCTTTGTTTCTAAAAGATTTTAGATAGCACACTGAGACTGATTTTGAATGTGTTTTGGAAGATAAATGGAATCAAATTAATCATATTTATTTTAGTTAAAGGATAGTTTAAAAATCTATCTATCTATATATATATATAAAATTTACATCTAAAAATGTATTTGAGAGAAAGATGGGCAATCTACTCCCTCATTATTTACTCTCTCCTCTGAAAACTTGCTGGAGGGTCAGCTATGAGGCAGTTGTTACTTGGCAGTACATAGCAACAACCAACAACATCTATTTTATATTCATTCATTGCAATTGAGTCAGAATCAACTCATAGCTGACCCTCCTGCAGGTTTGCAGAAACTGTAAATTGCTTAAGAGATTGCCTATATTTCTCCCAAAGAGAATCTGGTGAATCAAATTGCTTGCCTTTGCATTAACAAGGCAAGTCCCTATCCACTAGGCCATTTAGGGCTCCCTTATATATACATTTATATGTACATACACATATTTATACATATATTGTTGTTGAGTCCTGTCAAGTTGGACCTGACTCTCCAGTGGGTTTTCAGAGGCAGTAAATCTCATGGGAGCTGATTTCCCATCTTTCTACCACAGAGCAATGGATAGATTTGGACCACATGACTTTAGGTTGACAGTTCCACTCTTTACCACTAGGCCACCAGAATTTACTAATGGGCCACCAGAGCTCCCTGTTATATGTATATCCCTTTGTATATAAATCCACCAGTAACTATAAGAGTAGGTTATAGTTTTGTGTTTTCAAAAGCAGAGTTCATGAGTCAGCTGGTGGCAGACAGTAACACAGGAGGAAATAATGACAGCAGCAGAGAGAAGGACACCAAAACATGACTTAGAGTAGTTTTGAATTATTTGTTGTTGTTACTAAGTGCCGTCGAGTGGTAGGCGACTCATAGCGACCCTATGAATGAAAGTCCTCCATACTTGCGTGACTTTCATCCTTTCTCCAGGTTCACATAGGGTTTCCGGAGGCAAGCTATTTACAGAAGTGAATGCCACTCCTGCTTCCAAGCTTGTTTCAACCGGAAAGCACCACCAAACACTGTCCACCATGGGTAACCATTATAGCATTTGACACATCAGTGTCACAGTGTTCAGCTTCATAGCGACCACAAGTTACCTCTGTACGGCAAGCGGACATGCCAGAGCTATACGACCTAGAGGAATGTTTGAACAAAAACAATGTAAAACAGGCCTTAGGGCAGCGGATTACAGCCACCCACCTTTGGTTTGGTAGCATCAATTTCAGTCCACTAGGCCAACTGGTCTCTCTGTGTTGTTAAGTGCATGACTTTCATCCTTTTTCCAAGTTCATAGGGTTTCCACAGGCAAGCTGTTTACGGAAGTGGATGCCACTCCTTCTTCCAAGTTTTGAATTATGGAAGAAAAAAAAAATCAAAGGCAAATGTCAAGAGGCAACAGATTTCATAAGAATTCTCACAAAGCCATATGGTTGATTTGCCTCTACACACGGACCTTCTGATAAGCACATAAAACCATTGTTTATTGAAACTATCAGATGCCATTTAACAAGTGATATAACTTATGATGGAAAAGTGAAACACACAAGATTTGTTATGTGCCAAGAGCTTTGCTATAGTCCTATTAAAGCTTTACTGCAGGGACCTCTGGTGACTTGTTGTTATTGTTAGGTGCTGTTGAGTTGAGTACAACTCACAGTGACCCCATAAACAGCCATACTGACACTTGCCCTATCCTGTGACATCCTCATCATCTCTGAGACATAGAGCCCATTGCTGAAGTCACCATGTCAATTCATCTCATTAGAGGTCTTCTCCTTTGCTGACCTTCTATCTTTCTAAGCGTGATATCCCTTTCCAAGAAATAGCCTAGCCTAGTTACATGTCCAAAGTAGGAAAGATGAAGCTTGGTCAGCCTTGCCTCTAAGGAACATTCTGGCCTCATCCTTTCCAGGACATATCTGTTTGATGGCTGAACGGTAAGGAACTGCCCTGCCAACCCAAAAGCACACAGTTATAATCTACCAGCTGTTCCTTCGGAGAAAGATGGGCAGTCTCCTCCTATGTGATTTACTGCCTCTGAAAACCCACTGGAAGGTCAGCTATGAGTCAATCCCAAATCCTCAGTGCATAACAATATACCAGTGGAAAACAGATTCATGAAATACCTTGCGCGTGGTCACACATCTGGTAAATAAAAAACTGAAAAAACTCAAGCTCATTGCTGTCCAGTCAGTACCAATCCACAGCTGACCCTTCAGCAAGTTTTTGGAGGCTTTAAATCAGAGTTGTGGCCTTTGGGTTAAGAGTGTAACTTTCTACTAACTACACCAGTAAATGGTGGAGTTGAAGTCTTGTCCTTTCTACCGTCTAACTTTAAAATCTCTGCTCTTTCAAATACTCTTTTTCTTTCCAGTAATACCCCCAGAATAGCCAGTATCTAATAATACTGAAATCTGATGGTACCTCAGAAGTTGCTCCTGAATCTAGCGCAATGCTTTATTACATCCTTCTATACCTCCAATCCTGGGAAGAATCGAAGAAGTCTGAATGTCCAGTGAAATGTCCCTGTGGAAGTAGACAGAAATTAGCGGAAATGCCTGATAGAATTAGAACAGAGCTGTCTACTTTCATGGAGCTTTGGAGTGGCAGGTTGACATCTACAGCTTCTTATTACTTGAGTTGGAGAGGTTAAAAAAATTATTAGGAGTAGTTTTGCATACTATTGTTCTATGTTGTCAAGTTCTCTCCAAATTAGGATCCAATAGTGATCCTTTGAACAGGACAAAACTTTATCTGATACTATGCCATCCCTACTGTTCTCGCTGTTCTTAAGCCCATTGTTCTAGTCACTGTGTCAATCCTTCACATTGTGAGTATTCTTCATTTGACCCAAGCATAATGTCTTTCTCTAGGGTCTGGCCCTTCCTGATAAGTCTTGCCATCCTTTCCTCCAAGGAACAGTCTAGCTGTATCCCTTCTGAGACAGATTTGTTTGTGCTTTTGGCAGTTAGTACTATATTCAATATTCTTCACCAAAATAACAATTTCAAGGCATTGGGTCTTCATTGGTCCTCCTTATGTGCTGTCCAGCATCTACATATATATGAAGCAATAGAAAATATCATGGCTGGGTCAGGGACACCTTGGCCTTTCATCTGAAATCCTTAGTCTTGAGTCTTGAACACTTTGAAAGGGGTCATTGTAGGAGATAAATCCTGTGCGATATAGAGATAGAGATGTGGATGTGCATGTGGATATAGATAGATATAGAGATAGATATAGAGATAGAAATTATCTGATTGCTGCTATGAGTGTTGATTACTGATTGAAGTAAAGATAAACTCTCAACAACTTTGGTCCTTTCTCCATTTGCCATGCTGTTATTTATACGTCCAGCTGCAAGGACGTTTGTTTTCCATATTGATGCCTAAAGTCTTTGATTTACTCCAGTAGGTACTTCCAGAATTCTTCACTTTAGAGAAGTTGTATCATCTGTAGATTGCAGGCTGTTGATGAGTCTTCCTTCAATCTTGATCCCATGTTCATCTTCATATAGTCCAATTTCTCAGATCATTTGCACAACATAAAGACTGCATAAGTATGGTTAAACAGTACAACCCTGATGCACACCTTTCTTCATTTTAAACCATGCACACTATCTCTTGTTTTGTTTGAGTGATTTCTCATCAGTCTATGTACAAGTCCACATAAGCATAATAAGATGTTCTGTAATTCATATTTTCTCAGTCTTATCCATAATTTATTATGATTTACAAAGTTAACTCTTTTACAAAGTTAAACAAATTTAAATAAACATATCTCTGATATTTTCTATTTTTAGCCAAAATTAATCTGATGTCACAATAATACCCCATGTTCTAAGAGATAGTCTGTAGAAAACTGTACTGTTCATTCAAAGGCCATTATCTATGCAGCTATTTGAGTTCACCCAATGGCTCCACAGGAGAAAGATAGACATTCTCTTCTCATGTGGCTTATAATCTTGGAAACCCAATAGAGGGTCAATTGTGCATCAATTTCAACTTGAGGGCAACGAGTTTGAATTTTGTTGTTAGGTTCCAGCAAGTTGGTTCTGATGCATAGATGGTCTGACGTGTAAAAAAAAAAGTATGAATGTCTAGTCCTATATCATCCTCACAATTATTATCATATTTGATCCTGTATTATCTAGAAATTTTACTTTAAGGTGTTTATCCAAAAGAAAGAAAAACTTCTGTCAGATGAGATGAGATGCAACTATTCATTACTAATTAGAATGTAGAATGAAAAAGTATTAACCTAGAAAACTTGGATATAAAAAAAGAAATAAAATCCATGAAGATCAACATTCTCAGCATTAGTGGGCTGGAATGTATCGGTATTGGCCGTTTGGAAACAGACAATTGTATGGTCTACCATGCTGAGAATGTAAAGTGGAAGAGGAATGGGGTTGCATTCTTCATGAGAAAAGAACATTTCAAGATCTATCCTGAAGTAAAACACTTGTAGTGATAGAAAATATCCATTTGCCTACAAAGAAGGCCAGTTAATGCAACAATTATTCAAATTTATATACCAAATACTAATGCCAAAGATGAAGAAATTGGAGATTTTTACAAAATCTGCAGTCTAAAATTTATCGAACACACAATTAAGATGCATTGATAATTATGGTGGTTGGAATGCAAAAGTTTGAAACAAAGAAAAAGGACCCACAGTTGAAAAATATGGCCTTGATGATAGAACCAATGTCAAATATCACATGAAAGAATTTTGCAAAACCAGTGACTTATTCATTGTAAATACCCTCTCTGCCCCCTACTCCTGCAATAAATGGGGACTATATACTTAGTACTCTCTGCATGGAATTTACAGGAATAAAATTGTCTACATTAGTGGAAACAGATGTTAAAGAATCTCAGTATCATTAATCTTAACTCAGCCAGGGGCCAACTGTAGAACAGACCATCAATTGCTCACATACAAGTTCAAGTTGAAGTGAACGAAAATTAAAACTCCATGAGAGCCAAAATATGACCTTGAATCTATCCCCCTTGAATTTAGAAACCACAAAGGACATCAAGCATAAAAAAAGAAAAGGTCATTAAAATTAGAAAAAAGAAACGACCAAATAAATGTCAGAAGAGACCCTGAAGCACTCTCTGGAGTGCAGTGTACCAAAAGTGAATGGAAGTAAAAGAACTAAAGATTTAAAAAAAAAAAGCTCAAGGAGACAAGATAAAACTTTATAATGAAGCTAGTGTTAGAAAACCAAAACAGAAGAACGTACTAAACATTTCTCAAACAGAAAGACCTGAAACAAAATTTCAAGCCTCAACAATGACTAGGGAGGATAGAAGGAGAGTTGATGCCTTTGAGCTGTGGTGCTGGAGAAGAGTATTGAGGATACCATGGACTGCTAAGAAAACAATCAGGTTCATCCTGGAGAGGGTTTTCAACCATTTAAGAAAATAGCATATGATCAAAAATTCATGGTTTTGTAGGAAGAAGTCCACCTTATACTAATGACATTGTCTAAATATAAAGTTCTAGAAACTGATAAAATGCCAATTGAGATGTTCCAGCAAACAGATGCAATCTGGAAGCACTGTTTTCTATGTCCAGAAATTTGGAAGCCAACTAACTGGAAAAGATTCCAATTTCTTCTCATTCTTGAAAAAGGTGATTTGACAGAATGTAGAAATTATCAAATTACATAAGTGATAACTTGTTTTTGAGTTGTGTACCATCAGGTCAAAACTGACCCATAGCTAATTCTCCAGCAGGTTTTCAGAGGCAGTTAATTGCACAAGAGGAGATTGCCCATCCTTCTCCCACAGAGCAGCTGGTGGATTCAAACCATGTGTCTTTGAGATTGCGACACAGCTTCTTAGGTTTACAGTAATACATTGATAGTAAACTGCTGGAAATTTAAGCTGGTCTCAGAAGAAGACATGAAGATGCCATTGTCTCTATGTCAGATGAATCTGCTGACAGCAGAGGATACCAGAAAGATGTGTACTTCGGTTGTATTAACTTTGAAAAGGCATTTAGCTATGTGGATAAAAGCAAATTGTAGATAACAGTGTGAAAAATAGAAATTCTAGCACAATTAATTGTGCTCATGCTGAATCTATACATAAATGAAAAAGCACTTGTTTGAACAGATCAAGGGAAACACTTCACAGTTTAAAATCATGTGGTTGTGTTTTTTCACTGTACTTACCCAGTCCATGTGCTGAACAATCTGAGAAGCTGGACTCTACACAGCAAAAAATATCAGAGGAAGATTCACCAACAACCTGTGATACACAGATAACCTTGTTCAAATCCAAGAGGATTATAAGCATTTACTGATAAAGACATAAGACTATGGCACAATGACTATATTTAGATGATTCCTGTGGCATTCAATTTTTCCCCACAGAATGGATCATTCAAACACACACACACACACTCTCTCTCTCTCTCTCTCTCTCTCACATATTCTCATAGCTGGATGAATAAGCAACATCATAATAGATGGAGACAAGAATAAAGTTTTCAAATTTCATTTTATTTGGATCCACAATTAATACCTATAGTGACAGCAGTCAAGAAATAAGAGAACATATTGCATTGAGAAAATCTGGAACCAAAGATCTCTTTAAAGTGTTAAAAAGCAAAGATGTGACTTCGAGAACTAAGGTGGACCTCCTCCAAGCATGGTATTTTTAATTGCCTCATATGTGTGTGAACGGTGAACAATACATAAAGAAGAAAAAAAGAAGAATTGATGTATTTGAATTAACATTTTGGTAAAGAGAACAGAACATATAACAGGAGAACAAACAGGCCTGGCCTGGATTGCCGTTTTTAAGCAAGGATGAGAAGGAATCCTCTCACACATGGAACATATCAGGTGTTACTCATCCTTGGAGAAGAACATCATGCTGGGTAAAAATTGAAGCTCAGTAAAAAAGAGGAGTACCCTCAGTGAGATGAATTGACACAATGCTCAGATCCCATAGTGACTGTGACCAAACAGTACCTTATTCTGGTGGACTGAGTGGGTGTTCTGAGTAAGGACTGACTCAAGGACATTTAAAGACATTTATAGCAATTTTATTCATAGTAGCCCCAAACTGAAAACAACTAAAATGTTCAACTATTAAATTAATAACAAATGTAGTAAATCCATACAATGGAAAACTATTCAGAAGAAAAGAAAAAGGGAACAAGTTGAAAATATAGTATAGATGAACCACAAAATATTATCTTAAGTGGATGAGCCCACATATTGTATCTTTCCACTTATATGGAATTCCAAGCAGAATGAGTCTATAGAGATGGAAAGCAAGTAGTTCAGTGATTGTCTGAGGCTGGCAATGGGACTGGGAATTGATTGCAAACTAGCAAGAGGGAACTTTTGTTGATGTTAGAGAATTTTAAAATTGTTTTATCTGGGTACATTTACAATAAGTGGGATTTTGTGGCATGCAGATCATATCTTAACCATATCTCTCTTGAGAAAGAGATTTTTGTCATATGTCACTACAATTAAAACAACAGGCGGGCTGCCCTCGGCCCCCAGCTC
>NW_006399890.1:2716961-2741302 GCF_000299155.1 Elephantulus edwardii | reverse complement strand
CAAAAACAACAACAAAACCAGTGTCACTCAATTTAATGGACAGATTTCAATCTCAGGGATTCTAGCTTAACTCTACCAAAGAGAAGCATGGCTTTTGAGTCCGAGATTTATGTCAAAGCTCAAACTTGTGTTTCCTTTGGCATGTTGTTAGTTATGCGCAGTCTTTCAATTGCTTCTATTGAAAACATGGTGCAGTCCATAGAGCATTACTCAAACTCAAAGCCAATGTCTCTCTGATAGTTTGAATCCACCAAGGACTCTGCAGGAGAAAGATGGGCGATCTCCTCCCATGCAGTTTACAGCCTTGGAAAACTCCTTGGAGGGTCACCTCTGAGTCAGTTCCAACTTGATGTCAATGGCTTTGAAGGTTATTAAAACATTATGGAGAATCTGAGATGTGAACTTGTGCACAGATACCATTATAATTGAATTGCCTTGAATTAGTATGATTATAGTGGGAGTATGGGTAGTTTACATGCATACACCTACCCAAAACAAACCTGAAAACATTTCTAAGATCCTTATGTCTCACCAAATATTCAAGAGAGTTACTACAAATCTTATTCTAAAATTTGTCTGTGACTAAATTAGAGGCTTTGGTGGTGGTAGTTGATTGCCGTCGAGTCGAGCATAACTGATAGAGACCCTATGAACAAAAGGCCTGAAGCCTTTTTATAACTATCAACATTTATCAAAGTTCATAGAGTTTCCAGAGATATGTTGTTTAGGAAGTGGATGTCATTCCTGCTAGTTTATCTTTTTTTACCTTTATTTTTTTTTCTAAAATTTTGTATTTTATTACTGGATCCGAGAGGAAATGAGCAGAAGTGTCAATGGCAACTATCTTCCCAGATGTCAGCTTTGCTATAGCCACATGTTTTTAACAAAATGTGCTTAAGTGAGAATAAACATATGGCAGCAAATGTGGGTCTTGCTAACCAGAAAGCCCCCAGACTTCCTGATTTTCTTTTCTTTGAAGTCCTCCACGATGCACACCCAACTGTGGTGTCACGTAACAATTCTTCACTTTCCCAGAAGTCCACAGTAACATTTATGATGCTTATAAATAGTTTCCGTGTCATCACAAGAATACTCCATTCCTAAGTGGTATGAAGTTTTTCCAGATATTTTTTTTTCTTCATTAGATAGAGCACGAGAAGTTAATCCCGAGAAGAGTGGCTTCAATAAGGAACATCATGAACAGAAGTACAATTACACAATGCCCTGCAGCCCTTACATCTCAGGCTGTTTATTCTGAGGCTCAGATTTAGAAAGAAGCTGATCTCACCAGAGCCTACTTTGCATATTTACCTTCTTCTGTTGCTCCATTTAAAAGAATTTTGTTCTGTCTTTTTAAAATTACACTTTTACAGAGGTATCACTTCATTCTCATTTTACAGAGGAAGGGGCTGTGAGAGGAAATATAGTGGTGTAATAGTTTTAAAGAAATTTGAGAAATGATGATAAGGTCATTGGATTGAGCACATGCAATGAAAATCTCTCATCGCGTGAGCTGGAGGAGAAAGTAATTTTCCTAAAAGGTTGCTCCATGTTTCATTCCTGCTTATGCTCAAATAAACTTTCAGATACAAGATGAGGTTTATTTTTTTTTAAAGAAGAAGATAAAGATTAAAAAAGATAGGCACCTACATATTTCCCTGCAGAGTGGACTAAATATGTCTTTAAATAAATGGTAAAAAGGAGATTAATTCAGGGGGGGGGAGAAAACCAAATAGACAAATGAACATGATTGTTTTGTTTTACAAAGGCTACCATCACCACCACCAACAATAATCTCCTCCAAAATAAAGAAAAGACTGCTGGTTTGAATTTTTGTTTTATTTTATGGTCATATTGGTATTTCACGGTTATATCTACATTCCACTGCTGGTATGTCAGAGTGAGCTCCAAGAAGACTGACTTTCTTGCAACTAAAAGCTTATAAATACTGGAGAAAATGCAAAAATGAACTACCTAAGGGCCTAATACATAAACAAAAGCAGGTGGATTTTTCAGGGAAGTTAAAAAAAAAAAGAAAGAAAGACCTACCACGGGTTGTATTTCCCAGTATTTTAACCTGACTCTGAAGCAGGCCACAGTCACAGCATGGTGTAAGGCAGCTAAAATTCTGGAAAACATGCTGCCTTTCTGTACTAAAAAATCAGAGGACAGAGCCTAAGATGACTAAAGCCACAGGACACTAATTCAGAATCCCACAAAGGGAAGTCCAACTTTTGTGTGAAAATTTTGCTAAAGTTTCAGAACTCTTTGTGTGAGGTTTATAATAATCAACTTACAGATGGTGTAGAAATAACTGAGACTGGGCAAGGCAACCACTATAAGGACCCTTTGACTGGCTGACCAAAGCCTTGCCCCATCCTGCACCATTTTCCCAATCTCCGCCATGGTCAAGCCCATTGTAACTGTCACTGTGTCAATCTATCTCATCGAGGGTATTCGTTCTTCACTAACCCTCTACTTTTCAAAGCGTAACATCTTTTTTCAAAGACCAGCCCCTCTTCATAACATGCCCAAAGTATGTGAGATGAAGTTTTACTATCCTTGCCTTTAAGGAACACCCTGATTGAACTTCCTCAAAGACAGATTTGTGTCTCTCTTGTCCATGCATGATTTATTCAATATACTCTTTGCCAACACCACAGTTCAAAGACATTGATTCTTTTCTAGTCTTTCTTATTCACTGTCTATCTTTTAGATGCACATAAAGCAATTGAAAATACCATGTCTTGGATCAGATGCACCTTAGTCTTTAAACTAACATCCTTGTTCTTTAGCACTTTAAAGAGTTTTTTGTAGGGTTTATAATATATGTAGATGGAATTCATGACAACTATAACATAAAGTACAGTGGGGCTGGTATTGAGGAGTAGTGAGACAAATGAAAGTGCACAGTGCAATTACACTATATGTAAAATAGTTAACAATAATTCTAAGACTACAATATGTATCTAATGATACATGAGAGATACTGTATATTTTTTCACTACAGCAAATTTTAACAGAGAATGCAAAAAGCTATAGTTAAATAGCCAATAAATTAATTGAAATTGAATTCTAAGACATGTTAATATAATTCAACAGAAGTAAGGAAAGAAGAAACAGAAGAACAAACATATGAAAAACTATGTTAAATATTAATGATTTAAATACCTCATTTAAAAAGCAGACACTGTAAAAATATATTTCCATAAAGCGAAGAAACCTAAATACATACTATCTACAAGAGTTGTACTTTAAAAATAAAAGGAAAGTAGGTGGAGAATAAATGGTTGATAATAGATATATTTTAAGCATGTTAGGAAGCTCTAGTGGTGTTGTGGGTAGAAAGTTGAGCTGTTAACTCAAAGGCTGCATGTCTCTGGAGGCTGGAATCCACCACTTCATGGGAGAAAGAGGAACAGTCTCCAAGTTGATGGTAACGAGTTTGAGGTTTTTAATTTATGCATATAGGAAACAAAGCTAGAGAATTTATGTTGTTGTTGTTATGTGTGGCCGAGTTGCTTTATATCAACATAAAACAGCTAAATATGATCATTTTCAAATTATAAAATATTAGTAAATTAGAGAACAGTATATCCTTCAACAAGATGGACTGACACAGTGACTGTAACAGTTGGCTGTGACAAGTATGTTGGAGATGGTGAGGAGGGCACAGGATAGGGCAGGGTTCATAGGGCTTCTGTGAGTCACAATCAACTCAACAGCAGGTAACAATATTTGCCCAATTAATGAACTTCAAAAGGCATGAAGCAAAATGGACAGAATTAATTGAAGAAGCAAGAGCATTATGTAGATAAGCTTTAGACACATTTTCATTCAGATTAGAAAGTATTTATTATGTACTCACTATATATTAACCTTGAGGAGGACTTGGAGCACTTTCTACAGAACGAAGACTACAGCCTTCAATATGGGTTACATCTCAACATCAAGAAGACAATACCTCATCAATAGGTACAGCATCATGATAGAGGGAGAAAAGATTGAAGTTGTCAACGGTGTCAACTTAGTTGCACCCACAATGAACACTGTTGGTACCAGCAAACAAGAGATCAGGAGTAGCACCATATTGGAAGGTATGATGATATCAGTTTGAAGACTAAAGTGTGCCTGATTCAGGCCATGGTCTTTGTAATCACTTGCTGTACATCTGAGAGCTGTTTAATGAATAAAAATGACAGAAGAAAATGTATGTCTTTTGGCTGTGGAGTTGGAGAAGTGTACTGACTATGCCATGGACCACCAAAAGAATACACAGACACGTCTTAAAATGCAACTAGAGAGCTGCTTGAGAGAAAAAGATGACAAAGCTTCATCTCATATCTTTTGAGCATGCTGTTACGAGAGGCAATTACTTGGAAAGGAACATCATGTTTGAAAAGGTGGAGGTCAGTGAAAGAGAAGACCCCTCAGTAAGGTGAATCGACACAGTGATTACAGCAATGGGCTCAAGTATGTTAGAAATGTTAAGGATTGCACAGGATAGGGCAGGGTTCTGATTTGTTGGTCATGGAGTTGCTATGAGTCGTACTTAGTAGCACCAAACAATAACAATACATAGCATAGTGTGTGATGTGTCTGGTTAACAGCTTGAATCTAACATCTGATCTACAGAAAAAACATGGGATGTCTTCTTTTGTAAAGATTTACAGCCTTAGAAACACCGTGGAAGATAGTTAAGAGATAGAATAACTTAACATTAGTAGATTTGGTTTTTATTTATTTGTTGGCTTTAGATGATGCAAAATAAAATTACAAGGGCCTATATCTTCAATAAAGTTGCAATCCTTGAGTTTATAATCTGATGGGAGAATAAAGAAATTGTAGTCTCCAGCTGCTGTTGAGTTGACTCCAACTCATGGTAACATTGTTCATGTGAAGGAAGAATTGTGTTCTATGAGGCTCACAGTGCTGATGTTTTAGAAGTAGATTGCCAGACTTTTCTTCTGAGGCATATTTTGAGGACTCAAATCCCCTACCTTTTGGTTAGCAGCCATGCATGTTACACTGGAACCTGTGAGCACCAAGGAATTGTTGTTGAGAGCTATCAAGTCTTAGAGATCATATGAACAGCCAACTTGAATCCTCCCGTATTTTGTGCCATCCTCATCACCTCTGACACACTAGATAAAGCCCCTTGCTGAGGTCTTGTGTCATTCCATCTCACTGGGGTTCTTCCTCTCCTTGACCCTCCATCAAGTCCTGTCCACCCTGTCATCAGTGGACCTCTGCTCGATATTCAAGACCCATTGCCAGGCAAGGAACTATTAGAAATGTATAAAGAAGACTTTGTCTTCTGTTCCACTAGTATTGATATGTGAGAGTCAATATTTACTTACTTCCTGAAGATGGCAGCTAAAAAACAGAGCGCAAAAACGAAGCAGCAGATGTAGGAATGGGATCCTAGACTAACTAATACTGAGATTTAGAATCTAATCATTTTGATAAGGGAGAAGAAGGTATAAGTGCTTAATAGCTATTAATGGTTTACTGTTGAGAATACATATGTTTTAATTCTTTTGAAATATGGAACATAGACACAAAAAACTGTGAAATAAGGTAGCATTGTTTAACCTCTAGTCAAACCAATCTTGATGTCCTCCCAACCTCTGAACTCTGCATTAACTTTTTTTATGGTTAAGCCTGTTCAGCTTCTTGATGATTTTACCTCTAGGGTTTCTAACCTCAGAGTCAGTGTGATTGAATTCTGAGTGAAAAGGGGCTGTTTTAGAGGGACGCTTCTTAGCTTTTGTGTAATGGTAGAATTTATGCCTTATGTAATCCTTTTTTATATAAAATTTTTATTTTATACTGGTTTACTTGCAAAGTTCATTTATACAAAATAAAATGAAAGACTGTTTAGCACTTGTGATTCTTCCCAATTTCCACTCTTACTACTCTATTCTTCTAACAGACTTCTAACAGACTTCTAATCAAACTCTCTGACTGCAACTTGTCCTATACCTGCTAAACCATCCTCCACAAAGTTGCAAGCGTTATCTTTAGAATGTAGATCTGATCACTTCACAGATACAGTTATGTTGTTGTTGTTGTTCAGTGCCGTCGAGTTGTAGATGACTCATAGCGACCCTATGAACAAAAGTCCTTGAGACTTGAGTGTGTGACTTTCATCCTTTTTCCAGGTTCTAGGGTTTCCGGAGGCAAGCTATTTATGGAAGTGGATGCTATTGCTGCTTCCAAAGATACAGTTGTAGACTTAAAAATTATTTTGCGGTTCTTGGTTGTCCACTTCATTCAAATTTTCTGACACAGCTTGGTAGGTTCTTAAGACCCTCCTCAGCCTCCTCTTTCAATTTCCTCTCCCCAGACTTTCCCCATAAACTTTATAGGGAGTTGTGTTGCTAACAAGGAGTTAACATATCTTCGCTGATTCGAATCCACCAGCAGCTCTGAGGGAGAAAGATGAGCAGTCTCTTCCTGTGCAATTTGTAGCCATAGAAACCCCAAAGAGGGTCAGTTATGAGTCAGTTCTGACTTAATACCAATGGAAGAGAGTACACTGAATATATAATATTCTTAAATGCTTTCAAACTTCTATTTGTGCTATTTTTCATGACTGGAAGATCCTCCCTTTGCTTTCTGTACTAATTCCTCTTCATCTTTAAAGAGCATCAGCTCAAATATACAACTGCCTAAGAAATATAGCAGATACTGCCAACCCAAATGCAAGTAGTTCAAATCTGCCAGGTTCCCTGAGGAAGAAAGATAGGGCAATGTTCTCTGTGCAATTTACTACCTCTAAAAACCCACTGGAAAGTCAGCTGTGAGTTGGTTCCAACTTGATGGCATGTAATAACAACATATATCATTTATTATAGGGGTTTGGCTTTATACAATTACGGAACTGATTAGTTGAACAGTTTATAGGAAGCTGTCTTATTTCTGTCTGCGTGGAAGGCAATTAGAAAGGGAAGAGAGAGAAGAAGGATCAATCTAAACCCAAGAAATAGAATGGAATCAATAAAGATGAATTAGAACCTATGTTGGTCTTTCATCATCAGTGCCAACAGTGTAGATATTTTGTGGTAGAAGCTGATGCCTTTGCCATGCAGATTCACGTACAACTGGTCCAGGAATCAGAGATGCTGAGAAGGATACAGTAGAAACTAGAGTTGTCTTGTGCCTGGTAGCTGTTCCCAATAACCAGATAAATTGGCAAGTAAGGGGCCAAATGTGTGAGATGTGGCAGCAGCCCATGTAACCTCCCCTAAGTGTAATAAGAATATGGCTATTTAACTTCTTTTTCCAGTTCTCGTGTAAAACAGCTAACCCATGCTCATCTTGTAGTTCAGCTCAGCCAACAGTCCAAACTCACCACACTCTGTAAATCTTCCTGTAATAACCGAAGTAGCCTTTACCAGTCAGTTTCCATCATCAGAGCATGAATTCTTTAGACCAGTGATCATGTTTAATTTATATTTGTGTCTGCAGCACCTAGCATATAGAAAGTAATTTGTCAAAGTTCAGTAAAACTATTAATTAAAGAATTATATTCTTCTTGTTTTTGTGTGCCATTGAGTTGGAACTGACCAGTAGCTGTCCTCCAGGGGTTTTCAGAGGGGTTATCACACTGGGGAGTGCCCATCCTTTTCCTGCAAAACACTTAGTGGATTTGAGCCTTCGGGATTACAGCACATCTTCTCATCACTAGGCCAGCAGGGCTCCTTATAAATACAAATTTAACATTGAATAGAATGCTTGTTTCATGCATATTATTTCTTACATGCAATTCTTAATGGTGGTGGAAAATGAAATGTAAATGTTTGGCTTTTGTGTGTACAGCCATCTGAAGACCATTCTGGAGGAGCAATTTCTGATCTTACATACTGGATGGAATTCCAGTGGTGAATGAACCTGCTTTATCAGTGAATTTGGAGAGGCACTACCTCTCAGGATGGCAGATTAAAGCGTCTCTTTCAGAATGCATTGAAAAGCTTTCCAAAGAGGTGGCAAAGGCTAATTATTTTAAGCCTTTGAAACTTGGCAAGAAATAGAGTAGAACAAACGTACTGACTAGACATATGTACAGAATATTCGGTAAAGCTCTCTGTCTGTAACATTCTGCACAGAAAGCTGAGCATATGGCAGGCTTTGCTTGGCTTTTTTTTCTGGAATCATCTTTTAGGACATGTGTTGTCTAATTACATAGTCCCATTTCACTCTCCATTTTCCCCTTGTGGTCTCATTTCTCAAAGCCTTCAACCACTCAATCTTTAAAACTTATTTTTTTCAAAAATAATTTTCTCTGACCTACAAAGAATGGTGAGTATTTCTGGGAGACAGCCCCCCCCTTTTTTTTTCCTTTTTAAAGTGAGGAATAGACTTCACATCCTGCATCCTGGATTCTTCATCATCTCAAGATGTGGAAGTATAGCCAGAGTGTTCCTTGAAAGTGAGGATGGTGAGCCTTCATCTCATATACTTTGGGAATGGATGGATGGATAGAAAGGGCCAGTCCCTGGGACAGGACAGCATCATGTTTGGAAGAATGAAACATGCTCAGTCAGTGAAAGAGAGGAAGACCTTCAATGGGATGAATAGACAATGGATGAGAGCAGGGGTTAAGATGACACTTTCATTTGGTAGAGCATAGGGTTGCTAATATGGGCCTACTCTTTGACTTCTAAAAACAACATCAAAAAGGAAGGGACTCAGAAGGAATTGTGGGAATTGTTAAGACCAAGCTCTGACGCACCTGCGTGGGCACCCGCTCTGTGCAAGCCTGGCCTGAGCAGGGTGATGTTTCTCCCAGTATGGCTCACTCTCAAGCAGCCCTGATGGTTAACCAATTCAGAAGTGTAAGCCTTTCCTTTGGCTTCAATGTGCAAATGATGTGTAATATTATAGCTTTTCATTTTTAATTACAACCCACAGCCACTCTCCAGTAATCCATAAAATGAATTATTAAGGCTTACTGAAATTTGATATTCATAAATAAAGACATTAGGAGAATTGACTAAAGCATACATATGGGTTATTCTATTAAAATATCTTGATTATTTTGAAAAACTCTTAGTGACCCTACAAACAACTGGCATTCTTGACAATTTTGAGGAAGAATACAATCTTTATCAGTACAGAAAGAGTATTGCTCTGGGGTGGTTGTGATTTTTCATTGCTGCTCTCTGAATGGTCAGCTTGTATTTGTGGCATGTCTGTTAAAAGCATTTCTTTCTTTCTTTCTTTCTTTCTTTCTTTCTTTCTTTCTTTCTTTCTTTCTTTCTTTCTTTCTTTCCTTTCTTTCCTTTCTTTCCTTTCTTTCCTTTCTTTCCTTTCTTTCCTTTCTTTCCTTTCTCTCTTTCTTTCTTTCTTAATAATACTGCAGAGTTGGCTTCTCAGCTTCTATTTATCTCCTCTCCAATTCTTGCCATTATCTAGTGGGGGTGGGTGGTGGTAGGAACTGTAGATTTTTTTCCTCTGGTTAAAGGAGCTCTGACAGCATAGTCCATAGGTTGTTGCTCTGCTAACCACACGGCTGTGTATGTCTCCAGTGGTTCAAGTCCACTAGATGCCCTGTGAGAGAAAGATGGGAAATCTCCTGTTGTAACTTATAGCCATGGAAACCCATGGACTCAGAATTAGCTTGAGGGCAGTGAGTTTGAACTTGAGTTTGAAGAGGACCTGAAAGGCTTTGGATGGTGCAAATTTTCTAACCTAAAGGTCAGAGGTTCTGTTAACTGTGAACGCAAATATGACCCAGAAGAAAAGCCTGGCAATCTACTTCCAAAACATCAGTTACTAAATCTCTATAGAGTAACTGATAATTCACTGGTCACTGATTTCTGGTTGTTAAGAGAGTTTCCATTAACAAGTTGGTTATCCATTGGTGTAGAGAGATTGTAACTTTCAGAATAATCAAAGAAGAGAGAGGAGGGATGTGGCACAGACAATGGTTAGTTTGTTTTTGTGGTATTCATCTGTCTGATGTTTGTCCATCCAGTAATTTTTTAAAACAGATTTATTTATAAAATTTGAATACATTGTTTTTCACAAAAACTTTTCCCATTTCCTTCACACACACACACACACACACACACACACACACACACATCAAATTAGGGTTGCAGTAATTATCTTTTAAATCAACATTGGTAATAAAACCATTTTCCTGATGAATCATTCAGGGTCTTCCCTTATACTCCAGAGGAAGCCAGGAATGGCTGGCTGTGAGAAGATTTTCTCATACCAGCAGAGAGAGCTGAATGAATGAATGGTCTAGAGAAATAAATGCTCTGTCACGCCTTGCTGCTTAAATATTTTATAACTTTCAAGCCCTATTAAAGGAAGTGATGTCAAGAGTATTTAGTGGAGATAGCTTCTGGCAATGGCTTTTTATTAAGAAAGATGACACCTATCTGGCTGATGATGGAGTGAGAGAAGATATTACCCTGCTGAAGATGGGCTTATTATCTGAGCTTCTGGAAGGGGTGGCTCTTGTTAGAGATGGCTAGCAAAGAGGGCAGGAGCATGAACACGCACATGTTTGTGTCTGGGTTTCGCTAGTAAAGAGACATTGATGTGGGAAATGATCTGTGACTAACACAGTTTTCATTTTAGTTAATGCCAGTGTTAACTGTGGCTCACTATTCACAGTCTCAAGTGCATTTTGTACCCTCCCATTCCCCTATCACATGCACTGGTTGAAAAGCAGAGCTTATCTTCCTATTTAAAAGGGCTCACATTCCTGTTCACACAGTCGACAGTGTCTCAGGATCCAGTACACTCTCGGGGGCCACAGAAATGGTTTCTTTTTAAAATCAGAAGAAATAAATATATTGTTACATCTAAGAAAATGGTTTTTCTCTGTAATATCAATATGATATTCCTAGAGAAGGTGAGACTAGGCTGCTCCTTGGAGGCAAGGATTCTGAAGCTTCGTCTGACATGCTTTGGACATGTTGCAAGGAGGGACCAGTCCTTGGAGAGGGATATCATGCTTGGAAGGGTGGAGGGATGGCGCAGGAGGGGAAGAACCTTAATGAGATGGATTGGTTTGGTGACTGGGGTAATAAGCCTAGTTGTGTCAGAGACAATAAGGATAGAGTAGGGTTTAGGGCCATTGTACATAGGATCACAAAGAGTCGCAAGTGACTCAATGGCACATAACAACAACAATATCAATATATCAATTTTTATTAAGAATACTAATTCCTTGGAGAATCTCTGAGGGTCTACTGGTAAAAAGCTGTGCTGAAATCCCAAAGGCTTGTAGTTCAGAATCCACCAGTTGCTCCATAGGAGAAAGATGAGAAATCTCCTCCCTCCTCCTGTGATTTACTGCCACTGAAACCTTCCTGGAGGTTCAGCTATGTGTTGGTTCTAATCTGACAGCAAACAACAATACATTGTGACCTCTGGTAGCCTAGTGGTAGGGACCCACACTGGCAACCCAAAGACAAGTGGTTTAAATTTATCGGCTCCTTTTCAGGAGAAAGATAAGCAGATTCCTGTGTGATTTACAGCATCTCAAAATCTGCTGGAAGGTCAGCCATGAGTCGGTTCAAACTGCACAGTAAAGACTAACTGATTGATGTTGTTACGTGCCATTGAGCTGCTTGCAACTCCTAGTGACCCTATGTACAATAGCCCTAAACCCTGCTCTATCCTGTGCCAAACTTATTGTCTCTGACACACCTATCACCATTACCCCAGTTACTAACTCAATCCAACTCATCAAGGGTCTTCCTCTCCTGTGCTGTCCCTCCACCCTTCCAAGCATGGCGTCCCTCTCCAAGGTCTGTTCCCTTCTTGCAACATGTCCAAAGTTTATCAGACAAAGCCTCCAAATCCTCATCTCCAAGGAGCAGCCTGATTTCACCCTTTCCAGGACAAACCTGTTTGCTCTCCCAGCAGTCCATGGTATATTCAACAACTCAAAGGCATCAATTCTCCTATCAATCCTAGTCATTGTCCAGCTTTCTGAGGCATAGCAAGTAATTGCAAAGACTATGGCCTGTATCAGGAACACCTTAGTCTCCAAACTGACATTGTTGCTCTTCAATACTCTGGGGAGGTCTCTAACAGTAGACTTTCCCAATGCAATTTGTCTTTTGCTTTCCTGGCTGCTGGTTCCAAGAGTGTTGATTGTGGAGTCAAGCAAACGGAAGTTGTTAACAATCTTGATCTCTCACTGTCTATCATAATGCTGCCAGCTGGCCCAGTGGTGAGAATCTTTGTTTTCTTGACATTGATCTTCAATCCATCTTGAAGGCTACAGTCCTTGACCTTCTGCAGCAAGCACTTCAGATCCTCCTCAGTTTCCATAAGCAGGGTTATGTTATTTGTATAATGCAGATTGTTGATTAGTCTACCTCCAAGCCTGATGCCACATTCCTCTTCATGGAATGCAGCCTCCCAGATGATTTGTTCTGCATATAAATTGAAAAGGTATGGGGACAGGATGCATCTTTGACAAATTCTTTTTCTGATTGTTAATCATGCAGTGTTTCCTTGCTCTGTTCTGACAAATGCCTCCTGGTCCAAGTACAAGTTTTGCATAAGCACAAACAAGTGTTCGGGAAGTCCCATTCTTCTCAGAGTCAGCCGTAGTTTGTTGTGATCTACACAGTTAAATGCCTTTGCATAGGCAATAAAATACAGGCATTCCTCTGCTATTCTCTGCTTTCAGCCAAGATCCATCTAAATTAGCTATAATAATCCTGGTACCATTCCCTCTTCTAAACCCAGCCTACACAACTGATAGCTCTCTGTTTGATGTGTTATTCTAGTTATTTTTTGATAATTTTCAGCAGAATCTTGCTTGCATGTGATATTAATGATAGTGTTAAAAATTTCTGCACTCTGTCAGGTCACTTTTCTTTGAAATAGGAACAAATATATATCTTTTCTAGTCAGTTGGCCAGGTCCTTGTTCTCCAGATTTCTTGGCACACTTGGTAAGTGCATCCAGGGCAACATCTGTGTGTTGAAAAATGTCTGTTGGTATACCGTCAATTCCTGGGGCCTTGTTTTTGCCAATTCTTTCAGAACATTTGCACTTCTTTCATCACCACAGGCTCGTGCTCAAGCGTTTCATTAAATTCTTCTGGTATCAGCCAATTCCTTTTAGTACAGTGACTGTATATTCCTTCCATATTATTTTTTTTATTTTATTTGTGTCAGTGTACCGTCAAATCAGATCTGACTGGTACAGGAGGAGATTGTGCCTCCTTCCCCGGCAGAGCATCTGGTGGATTCGAACTGTGCGCCTCTGCGATTGCAGTGCAGCTTCTTGCCACTAGGCCACCAGAGCTCCCCTCCATATTGTTTTGATGCTTCCTGAGTCATACAACATTGTGTCCTCAGCATCCTCAAGTATTACAACTTGAGGCTTGAATTTGTTCTTCAACTCATTCAGCTTAAGAAATGTTGAGCAAATTTGGCCTTTTTAATTTTCTGACTCAAGGTCATTGTACATTTCATTATGTTGTTGTTGTTGTTATGTGCCGTCGAGTCGCTTGCAACTCATAGCGACCCTATGTGCAACAGCTCTAAACTCCGCTCTGTCCTGTGCCAATCTCATTGCCTCTGACACACTCATCCCGATTACCCCAGTCACCAAATCAATCCACTTCCCAGAGGGCCTTCCTCTCCTGCGCCTGCCCTCCACCCTCCCAAGCATGATATCCCTCTCCAAGGACTGGTCTCTCTTTACAACATGACCAGAGTATGTCGGATGAAGCCTCAGAATCCTTGCCTCCAAGGAGCAAGCAGCCTGGTTTAACCCTCTCCAGGATGAATCTGTTTGTTTTCTTAGCAGTCCATGATACCCTCAACACTCTTCTCCAACACCAAAGCTCAAAAGCATTTCATTATAAAACTAATATATTAATTTAATTTAGCTGAAAGCAGCATGTACCAGAGGAATTTCTGTCTGTGCTTCACTGACTAGGCAAAGGCATTTGGCTGTGTGGGTCACAACAAATTGTGGCCTAAAACCCTTAATTGTGCTTATATGAAACCTATATTTGGACCAGGAAGCTGTCATTAGAACAGAACAAAGAAACACTGCATGGTTCAAAACCAAAAAAAGTGTATGTTAAATATGCTGTTAATCTTTAGAAAAGAGATCATGCTGGGCAAGGTAGAGGTTCAAAGAAGGAGAAGACCCTCAACAAGACAGATGGACACAGTGGCTCTACCAATGAGCTCAAGCATTTCACAGAGATTGGGAGGAAGATGAATGATAGGGCAAGGCTCAGATTTGTTCACAGGGTTGCTATGAGTTACAGTCAGTTTGATGGCACCTAACAACAACAGCAACAACATTGTCATGCCTTCTGGATTAGTGCTAAAACTATTTTACTGGGAGCATATAGAGAAGAAGGCTGATCCACTGAGGAGAAAGCCATCTAGTCCTAAATTCTACCCCTTGATTTATTATCCAGAGAAGACTCAAGAAATTTAGAAGCTGATTATTTTTCTAGCCTAGTGAATGGTTTACATGGAACCATTACCATTCCTTTTCAGAGAATACGCAGAGAAGACTCACAAATGATGTGTCTGCTTTTCTTTCATGGTTGACATTCTTATTTATATTTTAAGGGAATTTTTTAACACCTCTTAATATGGTATGATTGAAACAAATACTTTCATATAATTTCACTTGCCAGCTTTGCTTTTAATTATGTGATTGATCCTGAAAAATGTAAAACAAGTTGTATATTAATAACATGAAGCTGAACTCTTTTATCCTTGAATGCAGGACATTTTCTAATTATTCTTCATCTTGAGGCCTTTGAATCTTTTTTATTATTGTTTCTTTTAAGCCATGATTACATAAAACAGCTTTCTGACTTCTGAGATTACAGTCAGTAATTTTTCTCCCTGTTTTCCACCTCATTATATCCCAATCTCAGAAGATTCTTTAGACAGCAGGCAAATCAACACTTCACCAGTGATTTCTATCAGAATAATCAAAGCAAAGGTTCTTGTTTATTGTTCATAAGAATTACAATATACATGTTTACAAAGAATACCAAGTAATCATAATCAAGATTTAGGATATAATGGGAAATTAAAACATACTCTGGAATGACATATTATTTAGTCTTAATAGCAATAACAGCCATGTCAGAAATTGTGTTATAAATGAGAATGCCAAATAAGTATATTGTTGTTGTTGCTGTCATCATCATGTGCCATCAAATCACCTATGATTCATAGCCACCCTATGTACAACAGCCCTAAACCCTTCTCTATTCTGTGCCAATCTTATTGTCTCTGATACCCCTATCGCTGTTATCCCAGTTACTGAATCAATCCATTTCATTGAGGGTCTTCCTCACTTGCTCTGTCCCTCCAACCTCCCAAGCATGATGTCCCTCTCTAAGGACTGATCTCACCTTGCAACATGACCAAAGTATATCAGACAAAGTGTCAGAATCCTTGCCTCAAAGGAGCAGCCTGGTTTCATCTTCTCTAGGATGAACTTGTTCTCTTAGCATGGTATATTCTATCTTCTTTTCCAGCATCACAGCTCAAAGGTATCAATTCTCCTTCTGTCATCCCTAGTCATTGTCCAGCTTTCTGATGCATAGCAAGTAATTGCAAAGACTATGGTCTGTATCAGGCACACCTTAGTCTCCAGACTGACATCATTGCTCTTCAGTTCTTTGGAGAGGTCTCTGACAGTAGACTTTCCCAATGCAATTTGCCTTTTGATTTTCTGGATGCCGATACCTAGAGTGCTGATTGTGGAGCCAAGTAAATTGAAACTGTTAACAATCTCAATCTCAGTCTCTTCATCATCTATCATGATGCTGCCAATTGAGCCAATAGTGAGAATCTTTTTTTCTTATTATTGTTAGTGTCTAGTTCTCGACTGCATATTCTATCATAATTTTCTTTGTCCTCTTGAGCTTCCCTTTGCAATCTTCTCTTCTGCTCTTTTTACTTCAGCAGGTTTTCCCTTTGTTTTGGATCCTTGAAACTCTAGTGCAAATTTTAGAGTCTCTTCTGACATCTATTTCAGGTCCTCTGTTTTGTAATGACCTTTTTTCTTTCTTCATGGATGATATACTTGATATCATCTCAAACTCATCTGACCTTCAATCGTTGGTTTTAAATGTCTCAAGCCTATTCCTAAAATGACCTTGAAATTCAAATCATTATAAAAAGGGAAGGACTTGTTCTGCGTTTCTCAAGCTGAGAGAACTAACAAATAAATTTAAGATGCTATGGGAAATATATTGAATTATCCACAAAACATCCAAGAAAAATGAAAACAGCCCAAATTTCCAGCCACAATTGAACGGATTGAGAAATTATGATACATTCACATGATAGGATACTACACAGCATGCAGGGACAATGATTTTGTAAATTACTGTCTAACTTGGGAGGGGCTGAAGAGCATTATGCTGAGTGAACTAATTCAGTCCCATAAAGACAAATACTGTATAAGACCATTATTGTTGAATGAGTATGAGGAGTCAAGGAGGAGGAGGGTGGAAGTAGAGCGGTGAGGATGGGCTGCGGGGTGGGATGTTATTCATGAGGTTGCACAATTTGATGGGGAAGTGGTGAAAGAAATGGGAATGATCTGATGTGAAAAACAATGTATTCGAACTTTGTAAATCAGCATAAAATTTAAAAAATTTAAAAAGAAAATGGAAGGAATACACAGAATCACTGAACCGAAAAAGAACTGACTGACTCTGAAAATTTTCAAGAAGTGCCAAATGAGCAAGAGCCAACAGTAATGAAAAAGGAAGTGGAAGCAGCATTGAAAGCATTGGGGGAAAATAAGACCCCAGGAATTGATGGAATACCAATTGATTGTTTCAATTAATAAATGCAGCCCTGGATGTGCTCACCAGTCTATGCCTTGAAATTTAGAAGGCAGCTGTCTGGCCAACAGATTGCAAGAGGTCCTTAATTGTTCTCACACCCAAGGTAGGTGAACCAACAGAATGTGGAAACTATCAAATAATATCATCAATACCACATGCAAGCAAAATACTGCTGAAGATCATTCAGAAGCAGCTAGAACATTATATACAAAGGAAATCACCAGAAGTTCAGAAAGGATTTAGAATAGGCTGTGGCACTAGAGATATCATTGCTGATTCCAGAAAGTAAAGAATAACAAAAGAATGTCTATTTGTGCTTTATTGATTAGGTAAAAGCATTTGCCCGTGTGGATCATAAGAAGTTGTGGCTGACACTGAGAAGAATTGGAGTCCCAAGCACTTAATTGTGTTTATGCGAGACATATTCCTTGATCAGGAGACTGTTATGCGAACAGAGCAAGGAAACACTACGTGCTTTAAAATTAAGAAGGAAGTTTGTTAGGGTTGTATTCTCTCTCCGCTCATATTCAATCTGCATGTTGAGCAAATTATTCAAAAAGAGAAATATGACATCAGATGCTGAGGGAGACTCATCAGTAGCCTGCATTGTGAAGATGACACTATCTTCCTTGCTGAAAGTGAGGAGGACTTACAGCACTAGAATCAATGACCACAGCCTTCAATATGAGGGTATTGAGGGTACCATGGATTGCTAGGAAAACAAACATATTCATCTTGGAGAGGGTTACACCAGGCGGCTCCTTGGAGGCAAGGATACTGAGGCTCCATCTAACATATTTTGTAAATGTAAGGAGGGACCAGTCCTTGGAAAGGGATATCATGCTTGGGAGAGTGGAGGGAGAGTGGAGGAGGGGAAGGGCCTCATTGAGGTGTATTGATTCAGTGACTGGGGTAATTGGGACAGGAGTGTCAGAGACAGTGCGATTGGGACAGGACAGAGCAGAGTTTAGGGCTGTTGTACATAGGGTCACTATGAGTCGCAAGTGACTTGATGGCACATAACAACAACAACAGCCTTCAATATGGATTGCATCTCAATGTCAAGAAAACAAAAACTCTTACCACTGGACTGATAGACAGCATCATGATGGATGGAGAAGAGATTAAAACTGTCAACAACCTCATCTTACTTAGATCCACAATTAACAGCCTTGGTACCAGCAGTCAGGAAACCAGGAGACGTATTGCAGTGGGAAAGTCTGCAGTTAGGGACCTCTCCAAATTACTGAGGATTAATGTCACTTTGAAGACTAGTATGCATCTGCTTAAGGTCTTTCATAGTCTTTCTAATCACTTGCCATGCACCTGAGAACTGGACAACTAATAGGAATGGCAAAAAAAGAATTGACACCTTTGAGCTGAAGAGCACTGAACATCCCACAGACTGTCAAAAGAACAAATATGTCTTGGAAAATGTGCAGTCGGAGTGCTCTTTGGAAGTAAGGAGGATGAGACTTCACCTCACATACTTCAAGCCCGTTGCTAGGAAGGGCTATTCCCTGGAGAAGGACGTGACAGTTGGAAAGGTGGAAGGTAGAGAAAGGAGAGGAAGACCAGGTGGATTGACACAGTGATTTCTGCAATAGTCTCTAATATGTCAGGAAGTGTGAAAATGGCACAAGAAAGGAGAGGATTCAGATCTGTTGTTCATAGGTTGCTATGAGTCGTACTCAACTTGATGACACCTAACAAACAATAATAGTTCTCTGCTGGGGAGATCTGGTGGCCTAGTGACAAGGAGTTGTTCTACCAACCCCAAAGAAGATAGCTTGAATCCACCCTCAACTCTGAGGGACAAAGATGAGTACTGTCCTCATGTGTGTTTACAGCCTCTGGAAACCCACTGGAGAGTCAGTTATGAGCTGGTTCTGACTCAATGGTGATGAGCTTTAAGAATTTTGTTTTGTGGTCATTTCCCACCCCCCCACCCCCGCCCCCAGTTTTCTATTTCTTCTTTATCCTTAGTAAATTCTAAAAGTAAGAGATGAGTGGAGCTAGAATTTGTTGATCAAGGGCCAGACAGTTTACTAGGCACTTTACTTCCTTTTTTTGATTTGTCTTTTCTCATTGATTGTTATTGCTGTGTGCCTTCAAGTCAAAACTAACCCCCAGCTGACCCTCCTGTGGGTTTTCAGAGGTATTTAATCTCATGAGAGGAGACTGCCCATCCTTCTCCCACAGAATAGCGGATAGCTTTGAACCATTTGCCTTTGGAACTGCAGTGCAGGTTCTTACCAGGAGGCCACCAGAGCGCCCTCATTATTGATTAGAGTCAAAGCTTTACATTTGACTGTAGGTAAAGAAATTGAGGTTCATAAATATGAATTAACTCATGTAAAGTCACAACATACCTAGTAAGGAAAGAGCTGCTTACTCAAGTCAGTCTTATTAACTAACTTGTGGTTTTTCTTTACCACTGTTTATTGGAAGGAAATAGCCCAACAAAATACATGTTTGCTCAGTAATGAATGCATTTGCTCTTCAGTTGTTACATAGATAATATTATGACACATATTTATATGTGTTGTAATATGTGCTACATTATACAGTAGACTTAGTCTTATACTACTATTATTATCTAAATTATTTCTGTTTACTACATTCACATAGAGGAGGGAGTCAATCACACATGAGTTCTATCATCAGTGAAATCCCAGTAGCTATAGAAGCAAAGGAATCCATGAATGGGCAAATGGTTCATGTATTTGACTGTTAAGTGAAAGACTGAGATACCCATCCTCATTTCTACTCTCTAACACAGAGATCAAACTCAGGAAATATAAGAACCACGTCTATATATTCACTAGGAAATACATTATTAATGAATAATTGATTTTAAAATCTGAGGCTCAGAGAGTTTAAATTACTAGCTCAGTATCAAACAACTGGTTAATGGCAGAGTTGGGGATGTGAATTCCAAATCTATCCTATTTATTTATATCAAGGTGTCTCAGAGAAGTGAGTCAATGTAGGACATCAGTAATTCATTTCAGCTAAATCATAACATACACATAAGAGGGGAATAGGAGTATAACTTGGAAAGGAGGCTTAATCATATTGCATAAGGCCTCGTGCTTGAAGAAACTGGGACTTTATCCTATAAAAAATGGAGAACAAAGAAGCAAAGTAAAAAGAGCAGAGTAAATAGATCTCCTTGTGCCTTCAAAAAGCCAAAGTGAGGACAGAGGGACACAAGAAACACTTGGAATTTTTTTGGTCATGATTTTTATGAAGCAATACACTTATATTTCATTATTTTTGTGAAAACAGAAGTAAACAATGATAAGGAAATGCTGTGTAGCTGTGTGTCTCTCTGTAAATGGCATTCCCACACTTACCCTGCTCAATGTTTGCTGACGAGTCCATGCAACTTTCTGGCTACTTCTTTAAGATTCTGAGTGAATCCTTTGAACATTCATTCTCTAAAGGTGGTGCTGAGCCTGAAAATGGAAGTTTCAAACCACTAAAAGCAAAAATAAACAGCCAACCAAAAGTCAAATTACCAAAAACAAAGCCATTGCTGTTGGTTCTGATTGATGGTGATGCAACAAATTGGTGTTGAACTGTTCTGTAGGGTGCTCTTGTCTAGAATCCGTATCGAATCAGATCCACTGAACTTTGTGCCTTCTGTGCTACTGTTGGATAGATTCAAGCCTCTAACCTTCCTAGTGTGGAGATGTAGTGATCTGGTGATAAGGAGCTGTGCTGCCAACCCAAAGACACATGGTTCAAATCTATCAGCTGCTTCACAGGAGAAAGATAGACAATCTTCTCCATTGTAATTTATTACATGGGAGTAACAACCTTTCTGGTTAGTTGTTCTTGTTATGTACTAACAGGTCCTGAAGTGCTTGCTGCGGAAGGTCAAAGACTGCAGCCTCCTATATGGATTGAAGCTCAACATCAAGAAAACAAAGATTCTCACCACTGGGCCGATTGGCAACATCATGATAGATGGTGAAGAGATTGTTAACAACTTCAGTTTGCTTGGATCCACAATCAACACTCTTGGTACCATCAGCCAGAAAGTGTAAAGACAAATTGCATTGGGAATGTCTGCTGTCAGAGACCTCTCCAAAGTACTGAAGAGCAATGATGTCAGTCTGGAGACTAAGGTGTGCCTGATACAGACCATAGTCTTTGCAATTACTTGCTATGCATCAGAAAGCTGGACAATGACTAGGGATGATAGAAGGAGAATTGATGCCTTTGAGCTGTGATGCTGGAGAAGAGTATTGAATATACCATGGACTGCTAGAAAAACAAACAGGTTCATCCTAGAGTGGGTGATAGCAGGCTGCTCCTTGGAGGCTAGGATTCTCAAGCTTTGTCTAACATACTTTGGGCATATTGCAAGTCCTTGGAGAGAGATGTCATGCTTGGGAGAGTGGAGGGACAGCTCAAGAGAGGAAGACCCTCAATGAGATGGATTGATTTCAGTGACTGAGGTAATGGGGGTAGATTGTCAAGACAATAAGATTGACACAGGATAGAGCAGGGTTTAGGCCTGTTGTACATAGTATTGCCATGAGTTGCAGTCGACTCAACAGCACGCAACAACAACAACCAACAGATTAGAACTAACTCATAGCTAGCTCTCTCAGTTTTTCTGAAACTATAAATTAATTGCACAGGAGGAAACTGACCATCATTCTCCCAAAAAGCAGCTTGTGGATTTGAACTACCTCTCTTTGGGTTGGCAGCACAAACTCTATACTCACTGGGTCACCAGCACTCACTTTCTGGTTTGTTGTTGTTTTTAAGTCTCATTGAATCAAGTGTGACTTACAGCAACCCTATCAACAACAGATCTGAACTCTGTCCTATCCTGCACCATCCTTATAACTTTCAACACATTTTAATTCATTGCCACAGATATTGTATCAATCCATCTGACTGAAGGCTTTTCTCCTCTTAGTTTTCTACTTTCCAAGCAAGATGTCCCTTTCCAAGGAATAGTCTCTCCTAACAACAAGTCCAAAATACATGGGACAAATCATCTTTGCCTCCAAGGAACACTCTGGTTGCACTTTCCCAAAGACATACCTTTCTGGTTTTTTGGCAGTCCATGGGATATTCAGCACTTTTCTCCATCACACAATTCAAGTGCGTTGATTCTTCTTCTGTCATCCTTATTTATTGTTCTGCTCTTAGATGCATAGCAGGCAATTATAAAGACTGTGGCTTGAATCAAGTGCACCTTAGCCTTTAAACTGACATCATTGCCTTCAGGACTTTGGCAAGGTCCCTGACAGCAGACTTTCTCCAGAGCTATACATACATCTCCCAGTCTCCTGCCTGCTGGTACTAAGGGTGTTGACTGTGGATCCAAACAAGATGAAATAATTGACAATTTCAAGATTTTCTCCATCTATCATGATGTTGCCAAACAGTGGGTGGGTATGACCCAAAGCTGAGCCGTCCTGAGAAAAGTCAGTAGGCTCTGCTAGGCTTTGCTGAGTTTAGATATACAGCTTTATTGGCCAGTTTGCCATATTGGTTGAGGGTGGTGGTGAAAAGCAATAGGAAAGGACTTTCACAGTGCTGCTTACTTTATAATTTGGGTATGTGTGTGGTTGCTTGTTCATAGTTTGCTCTTTTGAGTACAGCACTTGTCCATTTGTTTACTGTACTGAGGTAGCTTGCTGACTGCTGTGATAATGGGGGTTGTGCCACTAGTATATTAATACCAGCAACTCATCCATGATTGACAGGTTTCAGCAGAGCTTCCAGATTAAGACAGACTAAGAGGAAGAACTGGCCATCCATTGGTGAAATAACTGGCCTTTGGAAACCTACAGGTTAGTAGCCAACTACAAATGGTTTAATCCAGGGGCCTATCAACTTGCTGTTGAGAGCAGATCTCAGATCTTTTCTGCTAGTGAACCTCTGGTGAATTCTAACCACTAACCTTCCAGTTAGCAATTGCTTAACCATAGTATCACCAAGCATCTTCTCCAAGCTGCTAAATCATTATAAGCTTGTTCACCAGAAACCTCACATGAGTCACTCTCTTTGACAGCTGGAAATGTCCCAGGTGATAAACTGAGGGTGAGGCAGGAAAGGTGGACGTTACTACTGTTGATGAGTGAACTCAGAGGGGGGACATCTGCCAAGTGATACTGCTGGAAACTTCTGTCAGGAAACACAGCTGGAAGCCACCACTAGGAGAAGCACGGAGGCTTGTGGAGAAAGGATCTAATTTCTTAAAGGCCTCTGTCCTGCCCTGTCTTTCAGCTTACTTATCCTAAAAGGAGGGAGTGGGTATTCTAACTATCTGCTCCACATCAAGAGTACAATTAAAAACAAGTGTTTTAATTTTAAAAACAAAATAATAAAAATATAGCAATAAAAATAGTAGCAGTTATTATTATTTCACTCATTGAAGAAAAGACAAGACACATTCCAGGTCCAGAGAGTCTTTGTGGGAACACACACCAGTTTGGAAAAAATAGAACAAATCCTGAGACAGGTGACTTTGGCAATAGACTTGGAATTTGGGTCACCCGGGGAAAGGTCTGCCAAAGGGTTGGCTTTATGTGTTGGTTTTTGGACCTATAATTTGGAAAAGAATATGTGTGGGGTGGAGGTTGCTCTAAATGCCCTGGAGGCTGGGATTAAATCTTGGGCTCAAGAGAAATTCCTGCAGGAATTCTGTAACATTTGCTCATTTCCTCTTGGCGTTCAGGACTCCACACAATCGTAAAGATACCAGTGTTCAGGAACTGGGGATTAATTTGCTCCGTTTGTATTTCCTAGCAAAATGCATTCTGCAAATACCTGCTGGGTTGGCTGGAACCCTCACGCTGCTTTTCTTATGACTCAGCTCTGGGTGGTAGGACTTCCTGGCATATTAAGCAGGCAAGGTAGAAACACTGAGTCCCACTTCCCACTCTTCTAAGACTAAATTGATGTCTTCTATGACCCAAAGGTATAGTGGTTTGAATCCACCAGCTGCTCTATGGGAAAAAGATGGATAATTGACTTCCTCTGGAAACCCACTGGAGGGTCAGTTATGAGTCAGGTCCAACCCAATGGTACACATTAACAACAAGACTAAATGGCAAGAGGGGCCAATCCTTGGAAAAAGACATTATACAGGGAAAGGTGGAGAGTTACAGAGAAGAGGGCCCCCCAACAAGATGGATTAACAGTGATTGGAACAACAGGCTTGAGCATATCAGAGAGTGTGAGCGTAGATCTACTGTTCACAGGGTCACTACAAGTTGTAGTCAAATCAATGGCACCAAACAACAGCAACACGACTGATTGATGTCTATGACTGACTGGCTTTCCAGTGTCACTGGGTTCCAGGATGAACACAACTCCTTCTCTAGTTTAACAGATACGCTCAAGTAAAAGCCAAAGGACAAGTATGACTTGAGCTCTCTTGCACAAATTTTTAATGAATTGAGTTTAAAAATACTATCAGAGTGGATTATATTTGGGGGTAGGGGGTGGGGTTTGGGGAGGTGCGGGGGGGGGG
>NW_006399890.1:2697057-2716830 GCF_000299155.1 Elephantulus edwardii | reverse complement strand
AAAAAAAAAAAAGAAATATATTTGGGAAAAAAAGTATTTGGAATAAAACTTTTAAAGCCTGAAAAAAAAAATACTATCAAAGAGAAAACATTGTACGTCAGTATCACAAGCTAGGTTGTCATAAATATTACCTATGAAATGGCAATAAAAATGGAGCCGAGTGAAAATTACCTTCATTAACAAGAGGCCCAAACCAACACAAGTTTACAATGACTATCATCACTTCTTCAGTCGAACTGAACTTCTCCACAAATGTGACTGAGAAAAACGGCCCTTTAATTTGGATCTAGTTTAAATAATCTAATGTTTCTCCTTTCTCTGTCAGTTGGACATTAGGTTTCAGAATGAATGAAAGTATTTCATGTGCCATGTAATAGTTTAACAGTGTCTGTGGCGAGCAGTGAAACCAGCTGACTTTCTTGAAGAGAGGGATCAGTGGTCTGGTCTCGACCTCAGGCCTTGAAAGACCATTAAGCAAACAACTTGAGTTTTATGTTTTAATTCGATACACTGTGTTTAGTGCAGAACGCATGGGCATGAGAGGCGGTCAGTCCAGTTGTGGGGAATGGCTGTAACCCTGGTGGGTTTATCTCGCAGGCGTGTGGGGCTGCTATTTCCTAGTGGGTGTCTAAAGCAGTGGGCAGGAGAATGCAGAGAATCCGGGGAAATGCAGCCTTGTGAAGAAGCCCTTTGATTAGATTAGAACAAGTCTACATAAAGCCCAAGCATTCCCTCAGGGGATGCTGTGAATCGGGCTGATGCCAAATGTGTCCTCCTTTGCCTGCTTTGTGTGGGTTGAGTAATTGCATAAACCAGGAGCCAGAATTCTAAATACTAAGGGGGTCGGCCTAGAGCTGGTGAAGTTACGGATTCCACCTGAGGCACCAACATTCTGAGGGAGTCCAAAGGTCAGTGCTCACATAGTCACTTTTACCCCATTGTCTTCTGTGTGCTCACTGTGTGGCATCCCTGGATGTCACAGTTAATGTGCCCCACTGCTCACAGAAAGGTTGGAAAATTGAGTCTACCCAGCGCATCTTGGTAGAAAGGCCTGGCAATCCACTTAAATATATATATATATATATATATATATCTGTTATTAAAACCTGTACTGACATTAGGGTTGAGGGAAGGTAGAGAAGGAGGGAAGGAATGACGTATATATACTGTATATACTGTATTGAAACAAATAGGAAGAGAACTGTTTAAAGGGATATATGATCAGGTATTATTGTCATGACAGGAGTCCAGAATGAAGGCTGCACAGTGGAGTGGACTTGGGGGCAGGGATTGCATAACAATTAAAGAGTTTTTCTTTTACTTTTCAAGGAGAAGAGTGAAGGGGGGGAGAAAGGAGGCAGGGAGAAAAGTGCAACAATGAATGACTGGAAGCCCTAAATCTCTATAAACTTTCATTAAAATTAATAAAAAACAAACAAACAAAAAAATACAACCTGTATGGAGCAAAGTTCTACTACATATCTGGGGTCATCCTGAGTTGGAGTTGAGTTGACTGCGACTGATTTACTGCGTGCCAACCACAGGGCTTATATAAGCCTCCTAGCCTTCATTTTTGTAGGTGTGGTTCTTAGGCAGCTAACTACAGTCATAAATTATGATTATTATATAAAAACTCAATTGGAACAACAAGCATGGCCAAATATTTAGGGGTGCTCACTTAATTTCCCATGGAATTTAATTTTACATTTAATATACTATTGTTGTTATTATTGTTGATTGCCATCAAATCAAGCACGACTCATTAGGACTCTATGAACAAAAGACCTAAAGCCTTTCTATAACTATCACCATTTCTTCAAGTTCATAAAGTTTCCAGAGGCATGTGGTTTAGAAAGTTGATGCCACTCCTGCTTCCAAACCTGTTTTACAACTGGGAGCACCACCAAACACTGTCCACATTGGGAAACCATTACAGCATTTAACAGCACAGTGGCACAAGGTTCAGCATCACAGCAAATCCAGACTACCTCAGTACAACAAGTTGAAAAAGAGTGATGTACAAAGTAGAAGAATGTTCCTCCAAAATATAAAAGCATTAGTCTCACTTAGCAGTGGTTAAGTGTCGTCAGGTTGAATATGACTCATGGCAACCCTATGAACAAAAGACCTGAACTCTGTTCTATATTTAACATAATTTCTTTATGATAGAGTTCATAGAGTTTCCATAGGCATCTCATTTACTACTGCCAAACAAACAAACAAACAAGTATGTCTTGGAAAGAGTACAACCCAGGTATCCTTTAGAGGCAAGGATGGTGAAACTCTGTCTCACATATTTTGAGCATGTTGTTAAGAGGGGTCAGTTCTTGGAAAAGTCAGCAAAAGAGAGGATCCACCAAGATGGATTGGGTCAGTGTTGTTGTTAGGTGCCACCAAGTAGAGGACAACCTATAGTGACCCTATGAATACCAGATCTGAACCCTGTCATATCCTGTGCCATCCTCACACCTCCTGACACACTAGAGCCCATTGCAGCAGTCACCGTGCCATACCACCTGGTTGAGGGTCTTCTATTCTTGGCCAACTTTCCACCCCCTCTCCAAGGAATAGCTTCTCCTAGCAACATGTCCAAAGTATGTGAGACAAAGCTTTATCACTTTTGCCTCTAAGAGGCACTCTGCCTGCACTTTCTCCAAGATAGTGTTTGTTTATTCTTTTGGCAGTCCAAGGGATGTTGAGAAATAATCTCCAATACCACAGTTCAAAGACATCAATTCTTCTTTTGTCATCCTTATACATTGTCCAGCTCTCAGGTGCATAGCAAGTGATTGGAAAGACAATGGCCTGGATCAGGCACACCTTAGTACTCAAACTAGTATCACTGCTCTTCAATAATTTGAAGAAGCCTCTGACTACAGGCTTTTCCAGTACAATACATCTCCTGATTCCTTAACTGATGTTACTGAGGGTGGTGTTGATGGTGGCGCAGGTTAGAGCAAGGTTCCAATCTGTTGTGTCTAGGGTCATTATGAATAGTAGATGATTCAATGGCACCTGACAACAAAAACTATTTTACCAAACACATTTTGCATTCCTTCTATCCTTCACATTCTGTGCTAGATGGCAATAATAGACAAATCAAGTGAGGTCTTTGCCCTCAAGAAGTTTCCACTCTAGTGGCGCAGGAAGGACATAGAGGGGAGTTAGAGGTTTCGGTTTTGAAGCAGGATTCCATCAAATGAAGAAGAAATTAAAGAGAAAAGGGGAATTAAATGGACAAATACACAAAGACTTTGGAATCATGGAGAGCTGGGAAAAAATCAGAGAGTATACACACACACACACAAAGTACAGAGACAGAAAGATATTGATAAGGAAGCTGTATTGAAAAAGAAAAAAGTTAGGAGAATTGGATCACTTTTTTTTGAGGTTTTTCTGTATCATGCCATGGAGTTTGCTTTCTCCCTTGTAGGACCTGGAAACCAATGAAACATTTAAACAAGAGGATAACTTGAGCATGTCCACATTCTAGAACTCCAGCCAGAGTGATGGAAGCTTGCCTACAGCCAGTTCAAGGATATACTATTAGCTAATTGATGCCTTTGAATTATGGTGTTGGCAAAGAGTATTGAGTAGACAGCGGACTACCAAAGATTAAACAATCGATCTTAGAAGAAGTAAGCCAGGGTGCTCCTTAGATGCTAGGATGATGTGATTGTGTCTCACATATTCTGGGCAGTTATCGGGCCAGTACTTGGAAAGGGACGCCAGTCTTGGAAAAGTGGTAGGGTCAGTGAGAGGAGAAGATGACCCTCTGTGAGAAGGACTGATACGTGAAGACAATGATGAGCTTAGGCATAGCGGTGTGAGGACAGTGCAGCCATGGGTAGAGTTTCCATCTGTTGTATTTAAGGTTGTTATGAGTAGGAGTCCCTTTTATGGTTTATGGCACCTTGTTGTTATGTGCCATTGAATTGTTTGCAACTTGTAGCAGCCCTATGTACAACAGTTCTGAACTTTGCTCTCCCCTGAGCCAATTCATTGTCTCCAGCACACCTAACCCCATGACTCCAGTCACTGAGTCAATCCATCCCACCCAGGATCTTCCTCTCTTGCACTGTCCCTCCACCTTTCCAAGCATGGCGTCCCTCTCTACAACACCAATAAGAGTATTCAAGGAGTCCCTGGGTGAAGCAAGGAGACTTGGCTGCTAACTCTAAGACTGGAGGTTTGAGTCCACTGAAAGGCTCCTCAGAAGAGAGAGCTGGTGATCTACTTCTTTTAAACAATCTGTCACTGAAGATCCTAAGGAACACAGTTGTGCTCTGCCACTCATGGAGTCATCATAAATTGGAGTTAACCAGATTACTAAAGCTCTCCAGGAAGCAGCAGTTCACCATTTGCTTGTTCTAGAAAGATCATGAAGGAAATCAACTGCAAACAGGTCACAGGATTTGGAAGTTAGGAGATCGGTGTTGACCTTGCCCAGCACAGCAGTCTAGGTGGATCCACACAGCATAGGAAGCTATGATGGCCTAATGGTAAGAAGCTGCACTGCAATCCCAAAGGCAAGCTGTTCAAACCCACCAGCTGCTCCACAGATGACACTCAGCTGAAGAGTCCTTTATAGAGCAGCAGAGCGGCGGCACAATTATTATCCATAGCGCAGTAGCTCTTTGGTTGTGGTGGTCAGTCTTCTTTGCGAGGATGAAAACCCAAGGAGAGTAGGAGTCCTGATGGTCTCCTTGTGTTGTGTGGCAGTGACCACAGTGAGGTGGAGGGTTGAGTGTGCTGGCATGATGTGGTCGTTCTAACAGTGAGGACCAGGCAGTCTTGATTCAGCTCAAGATTTCCCTCTCCAGCTGAGGTTGCCCTCTCTCTGAAGTTTGCTAGCAACTAACTGTCCTGATTTCAAGTCCCTTGGTGGTTTATGTGGTTTGCTCTTGGCTCCTAATTAAAAAGTTAGTGGCTCAAACCCACCAGAAAACTTCTTAAAGGAAGATCTTCCAACAGATCACAGTCACTAAAGTTGTAAGAACATATTTCTATGTGAAGTCCATGGGGCCGCTGTGGTTTGGAATGGACTTCTGGCAACTGGTTTGGATTGGTTTTTATTATGCTTTTACTGTGAGAGTCTTCATAATACCATTTACAAATGTTATGTACTCTTGAGTTGGACCCAATTTATATCGGACCCTCTAGCGTGCTTTCAGACACAGTACATCTCATGGGAGGAATTTTGCCCATCTTTCTTCCATGTAGCAACTGGTAGACTGGAACCATGTTCCTTTGGGTTGGCAGCACAGCTTCTTACCACTAGCCCATCAGAGCTATTTACAAATAGCTCATTCCCATTTCTCAGCTCCTGAGGATGAACCCAGAACTCACCCCAAGTTTGAAAGGTACAGGGAGAAGTTCACAGTGGCTGGACAGAATCCCTGAAAATCCCTAGGAATATCTGTAGAAGGTAGAGCTACACCCCTGGACACTATTTTGTGATTGCCAGTTCTTTTCCCCACCCAGTGATACAGCCAGCCTATTTTTACAACACCGTTACCCAGCCAACTCTCTGCTATAATCAATGTTTCCATTATTTTGCAGAACAAACATGTTGGTGGTCATTTGCAAACAGGGAAATGAGTTTTCCATCCTTAGGTGCAGTGAATATAGATTTGAAAACAAAGAATTGAGAAAAAAATTTTTAATCTAAACTCTGGTTATTTTGTAATACATCTGGGGCATTAGATCTCTGAAGGTAATTTCATTCCCTTCATTCCCCCACCCCCACCCTTTTTAAATTCAGTTAACTTCTTCCCTATCCCTACCTCCTCTCTGGCTTTGTTCAGAATTAAGTGGAATGGTTTGATGAGAATAGGACCTTATTGTATCACATTTCAGGTATGGGCAACGAGGAAATAGGAGCCAAGGTTGGAAATGAAAAAAGTCCTTGTAAATGACCAAAAGCAGATAGGAGTTAAAATGTACATCTATAATTGTGCCAGAAAATTGTCTGCCCTCTCTGAGCAAACTGGTGAGTCCTGTTTTGCATTTATACCAAGTTGGAAAAATAACAAAATGCCATTCTCCCTGCTTAAATGAAATGTAATTTCATAACTGTTTTCTTTGATGGTAACCCTACCTTTTGCATCTGTAGAAATGAACAGCTTAATACCCTTTTAAAAAAGATCCCTGCTAACCTACCTGTTTAATGTAAACATGGCTCATTTTGGCTGGGATGATGAGTAATTTCATTTCAGGAAGACGTGACTGATTAGGAGTAGAGCAGATGTCATGATCAAAGCTTGTTTCTCGTTTGCTGGGGGTGTCAGAGGCAGCCAAGCTGTTTATGTATCCACTGGGCTAAATTAGTATCATTATCACTTCAGTAAAGCTTAGATATTACTGTGTTCTCTGCTAAAGAAACCAATTACAGTATCTGCTGAACGGTATATTAAATGGCACCATTTAATTAAAGCGTAATCTCTATGTGAATGAACAATATTTTAAATTATTGTACATTATTTCATTCAATTACTGCAAACATCTCTGTCCATTTTTTAAATGCAAGAGGAGGAGGGGAGTCTCATTTGGAACCCTGGCTGCGGGGAAAGTAAGTGTTCCTCCGTGTGGTGCTTGAGGGTTGGTGCCCAGTAACAGTCAGCCTGGGACTTGTATCAGTTCAAGAACCCTTTCTGTTTTAAAATATTTCAGATTTGTCTCTCAAGCCATTCGGCAGCCTCAGGCCCCATTCTGTGATTGCCAGTGGTTTCCTCTGAGGACCGGGGGATAATGGAGACCTCGAAAGAGAATATGTTTAGAGGAATAAAGCCATTAAAGAAATCCAATTCCCATGCCAGGAGCTGAGCTGTGTAGCTGACAGGATAGCAATTCATTGCGAATGAATGCCTCATCGAGGAATCCAAGAATTAAAACGGGCTCTGCCATGAACACCAGAGATAAACTGTAAGAGAAAGGAAAATTCACTTGTTAGGAGAGATGACTTCAAAGATGAAACTATTTTAAATGGGGCGGCAAGGGGAGGAGAAAGGGTAAAAGCAAAGCATTTCATTCTTTCATTCTCCATAGCCGCTTAAATGAAACTTCGGTAAACATTTGCACAGTAGAGAGCAGTAGCACTAGCTACGGAACTATTTCCTGCTTCTGTAGCTTTACAGCATGAAGGAATGTGGTGCCTGGGCGGAGGTGTGTGCCAATCTAGTGAGTCACCAAAGATGCCAGGGAAGAAGAGTAGTAGGGCTTCATCCCACTCAGTCCATCAGTGGGAAGTTTGAAACACAACCCCAGCCCTGGACTATGTCTCCATCACAATTCAGTCTTCAGTCAATTTTTTCCAGTTCCTTAAAGTCATACATATCTTGATGTGTGACACAAAATGGTCCAAAGCCAGGTTGATCTATTCCTTGGGTCGATACCTTTGAGGTGTGGTCCTGGGGAAGAGTATTGAACATTCATACCATGCCATGCACTGTCAAGAGAACAAACAGGTCTGTCTTGGAGAGGGTGAAATCAAGTTTCCCTTTGGGAGGGTAGGATTTTGAAGCTCTGTCTCACATACTTTGGGCATGTGGCCAGGAGAGACCGATCCTTGGAGAAGGACATCATGCTCAGAAGGCTGAAGAGGCAGTGCAGGAGAGGAAGACCCCAGATGAGATTGATTGATTCAGTAACTGGGGTAATGGGAGTAGGTGTCTTGGAGTCAAAGAGACAATCTCAGCATAGAGCAGGCTCAGAACTGTTGTTCCTAGGGTTGCTATGAGTCACAGGTGACTCAATGGCACATAACAACAGTAACAACATTCCTTGGGTAAAGGACAGCCTGCATGTGTCCAAATTGAGCATGTTACTTAACTTTTGTTACTTGTAATGTGAGATGAGTAACAAACACCTCAAGAGGTTAGTGTGAAAATTAAGGAATATATTGGTGTTGTGCTGTGTGTTGTATAGCATAGAGTTAGAACTGAACAATAGTTGACCCTCAGTAGGTTTTAGAGGCAGTAAAATCACAAGGTCAAGACTTGTTATATAATAATATTGCTACTGCAATCACAAAGGAACCCAGAATCCACTAGTCACTCTGTGGGAGAAAGTTGAGAATTCTCCTCCCATGTTATTAACTGTCTCTTAAAACTGCCTGGCGTGTCACCTGTGGGTCAGTTCCAATTCAATGGCAAACAACAACGATGACTCAGTAGAGTGTTATTCTTCAGTGCTGTTGAGTCTGAACTGGCCCTCCAGTGAGTTTTCAGAGGCACTAAATAGCACAGGAGGCAATTGTCCATTTTTCCCCAACTGAGCAGCTGGTGTATTTGAATCACCTGACTTTGGGTTGGTAGCACAACTCTACAGAGCTGGTGCAAACAGCTAATTGCTGGACTACAAGTAAAAAAAATTGGTAGTTCAAGCCTACACTGAGGTCCTTTGAAAGACAGGTCTGGCAATGTGCTTCTTGAAGGTGACAGTTTTGAAAATTCTATGGAGTAATTCTACTCTGCACTGTGAGGTCACTGTGAGGTGCTATCCATCCAAGGATAATGAAAAAGAATACTCTCATGCTGGAAAATGCAGAGGGTCAATGAGAGAGAGGATGACTCTCAAAAATCCGGATCAGCCTAGTGATTGTAACGATAGGCTTGAGCAAGACAGAGATTTGTGAGGATAGTACAGGATCGGGCAAGGTTCCAATCTGCTGTTTGCAGGGTCACCATGAGTCATAGTTGACACAACAACACTGAGCAACAGTTAAGAGCAGCTTTGTTCACAATAGCAAAGAGTTGGAAACAACCCAAGTGTCCATCAACACACGAATGGCTAGAGAAGCTTTGGTATATTCACACAATGGAATACTAGGCTACATTGAAAAACAAGGACCTCATGAAATATTATACAAAATGGGTGACCGTTATGCTGAGTGAAGTATTTCAGTCTCAAAAAGACAAATACTGACTGCACAATGCCACTGTTGTAAAATGGTCTGATATCGGAGTTGGGAGGAAACTAAGGGAGGATAAATAATATTTACTGCATTAAAAAGATGAGAGAGAGAACTGTTTAGGAGGAATATATGATTAGGTATTATTGTCATGACAAAAATGAAAGCTGCATAGTGGAGTGGACCTGGGGGTAAGGGGAGGGATTGTATAATAATGAAAGTTTGGGTTGTTTTTAATATTTTTCAAAGAGAAAAGTTAACTGGGGGGAGGGATGGGTAAGGAGGAAAGTGCAACAATGAATGAATGGAAATCTAAAGTCTCTGTAAACTTTCATTAAAATAAAAAAAAATAACATAATGCATATAATTCACTGCCACTCAGAAGAAAGTAAACAGGTGACATATGATGAATATCACTTTAGCTAACTCAATGTCTCTTATAATCCGAGGATTTCTTTTTATTTATACATCATTTAGTTGTAGAAGCTAGACATATATAAAAATAGTAATCATGGTTTATGAAGAAAAACAATGCACATGAGCTAGCAAGAGTTAATTGTGGCTTGTGTGAGCCAGTGCTCTTCCTCATAGCTCTACACACCTATACGTACACACAGGCTCATGTGTCATTTTTAAAATAAAAGCATACTTACTGTTAAGAGTACTTCATAATTGGAAATGGCAGGAGGATTGTTCTCCACTCTGGCAGTGTCTCCAGGATCAGGCCTGGAATTATTAGATGTAATCATCAGGTTGAGTTACTTACACAAAGCCAGTTATTTGCCATCTGCCATTTGGAGATGTGCCCTCAGGCCTCGCTTGGAAGCCAGCCCATTGCTATGCAGCAGGGGGAAATGTTTCTGTCCAAATAACTTATCTCTCGGTTTCAAATTCTAATGTGAGAAAGGACTGTTGAATTAATGCTGTGCCTTAATGATAAAGAGGAGAAAGAGCATTCATTGTCTAAGTTGGGAGCAGAGACAATGGATAGAGCCTGCATTTGGAGGATTTTAAGCAAGATAAAGAGCTGAAAATTTAGAAAATTTAAAAGAACTCAAAGATAATTTGGTAGAAACTAAGAAAGCCTTTCTGAACTGTGTCCATCATGAGGTAAGGATCAGTAGACAATGGGAATGTATTCAATAAGAGTTTGTGAGGGTTGCAAAGGATCGAAAAATATCATACTGATATGTGAAGTAGTTTATTCACAAAGTGGTGTTTGCAGTGATCTAGTTGAAATGAAAATGGGTGGAAAGGCAGAAGTGTAAATGAGGCCAGGTATCTAGAGGTCATTTCCAGGTAGTGATATGTTGTTCTTGTTGTTGTGTGCTGCCAAATGAGAACCCACCCATAGCTGACCCTCCAGTGGGTTTTCAGAGGTAGTAAATCACACAGGAGGAGATTCCCATCCTTCTCCTGTGGAGCATCTGGTAGATTAGAAATCATGTGCCTTTGGGATTGCAGTGCAGCTTCTTACCAGAATAATTCATCAGAAAAATCCTATCTTGCTATTGGATATGTAAGGGAGAGGACCCTATACTCACAACCAAAGAGGTGTACACTAATTCCAACTTATGGAGAAGACTGAGGTCAAGCCAGCAAGGGAATTGCTGTCTTTTATGCTGTGTTGTTTTCTTAAATTGTGCTGTGTTTTGTTAGGTTGTGTTGTATGCTTTCAAATGGAACCAACTCATAGCTGACCCTCCAACAGGTTTTCAAAGACTATAAATTGCACAGGAAGAGACTGCCTGTCTTGCTTCTGTGGAGCAACTGTGGATTTGAACCTCCTGCCTTTGAGTTGGAAAAGCAACTCCTTACACACTAGATCATCAGAGTAAATTACTTAATCACATTTACAGTAACCTCTGGGAAGCTGACTGTCTAACTTCGATATTCTTTCAAACGCCTGTTCCTTGATTTTGAGACATTTTTAACTTTTTCTTAAAGCTCTCTACCTGTATGTCCTCACAACATCTCTAAAATAACACATCTAGCAGAATTTTATTGCTGCTCCTCATTCCATCCTTAATCCCAGTTCCCCCCCCCCCCCCCAGTCAGCTTGCTTTCTTCCATTTCTTTTTCTTTTACTGGCACCATTTCTCAGTCTCCTAGCCTAGAATCCTCAGAGTTTTCAATGGTAATTTTTTTTTTACTTGTCCTGTCCCTCTCCCCCCTACTCCAATTCAGTCCATCTATTTCCAAAATATATTCTTTTCTCATGTCCACAAATATGTTGACTTAGCTTTTATAACCTTATACTTACACGATTGCCATGGAGTCTAATTGTGTCTCCATCTTCCCATCTTTTTCTCCTCTTACTTATCTGTATGTATTGCTTTGACATACCACTTTCCTAGCTAAAAAGTCTTCAGTGGCTCCCAATGAATAGCACCTCAGTAATCTCTTGGACTTTTTTTCCCCCCATTTTCATCACCTTCATTTCAACTTGCATACAAGTAATTAATGATATGTTCATTAAGTCTCTGGTCTTGTTCTGATAGATGACAGTAAGCTTCCCCCCGTTTCCATAATGTTTTTTGACTATGTGGCATTTAGCTGCGTGAATCAGAACAAATTATGACTAGCATTAAAAGGAATGAAAATTCTAGAACACTGCTTGTGCTGGTGAAAATGTATATGTAGACTGGGTGGCTGTTGTGCAAACAGAACAAGGGAACACTAAATGGAATAAAATTAGGAAAGGTGTGTGTTAGAGTTTCATCCTTTCTCCATACCGATTTAATCTGTATGATGACAAAATTATGTGAGAAACTAGACTCTATGAAGAAGAATGTGGCATCAGGATTAGAGGAAGATTCATCAATAACCTTCTTTAAGGGGATGACACCACTTTACTTGCTAAAAGTGAGAAGTACTTGAACTTGTTACAGAAGGTTAAAAATTCCAGCCTTCAATATGGATTGTGTCTCAATTCCACAAAAACAAAAATCCTCACTACTGGAATGACTCTGAGAAGAATGGGAATCCCAGAACACTTGATCATTCTAATGTGAAACCTCTACTTGGACCAGGAGGCAGTCGTCAGAACAGAGCAAGGGAACACTGCATGGTTCAAAATTGGGAAGGGCGTACGCCAGGGATGCATCCTATCTCCATACCTTTTCAATCTGTATGCAGAACAGATTATCCGGGAGGCTGGGCTCTATGAAGAGAAATGTGGGGTCAAGATTGGTGGACGATTTATCAACAATCTGTGTTATGTGGATGACACAACCCTGCTTGCTGAAACTGAGGAGGACCTGAAGCACCTGCTGCAGAGGGTCAAGGACTGCAGCCTCCAATATGGATTGAGGCTCAATGTCAAGAAGACAAAGATTCTCACCACTGAACCAATTGGCAGCATCAGGATGTTTGCTTGGCTCCATGGATGTCATGCTTGGGAGGGTGGAGGGACAGCGCAGGAGGGGAAGGCCCTCTATGAGGTGGATTGATTTGGTGACTGGGATAATCGGGATGGGAGTGTCAGAGACAGTGCGATTGGCACAGGACAGAGCAGAGTTTAGGGCTGTTGTACATAGGGTCGCTATGAGTCGCAAGTGACTCGACGGCACACAACAACAACACAATTGGACTGACAGACAATATCATGATAGATGGAGAAAAAACTGAGACCGTCAACAAATTTATCTTACTTGGATCCACAATTAACCCCTTTGGTAACAGCAGTCAAGAGATCAGGAGACAGTTCTCTGGTAAAGTCTGTAGTCAGGGAACTGTCCAAACTGTTGAAGAGCAACGATGTCATTTTGAGAGTTAAGGTGCACCTGATACAGACCATGGTCTTTTTAGTCACTTGCTATGCATCTAAGAGCTAGACAATGAATAAGGATGACAGAAGACTTGATGCCTTTGCACAGTGGTGTCAGAGAAGAGTGCTGAATATGCCATGAATTGCCAAAAGAACAGCTTTATCTTGGAGAAGGTGCAGCCAGAGTGCTCCTTAGAGACAAAGATTAAGAAACTTCATCCCACATATTTTGGGTATGTTGTTAAGAGAGATTATTCCTTGGAGTGAGACATCATGCTTGGAAAGGTTGAGGGACAGAAAAAGAGAAGAACATCCTCAGCCAGGTAGGTTGACACAGTGACTGCAGCAATGGGCTTGAGTGTGTCAGAGGTTGTGAGACTAGTACAGGATAGGACAAGGTTCAGATCTGTTGTTCATAAAGTCGCAATGAGTCTGTTTCCAAGGATATTGTCAGTTTGATTTATGTGTATTTTACCAAGAAAGATCCATGTGTATAACCACCATTTGTGGTTTGGTTTGGTTTTTTTCTTAAAGAGTATTGTTGTTGTTGTTGTTTTCTTTTTTTAATTAAATTTTATTAATTTTAATGAACATTTACAGAGATTTTGGGGTTCCATTCATTCATTGTTGCACTATTAAAGTGTATTTTTAATGAGACCTCTTCAAGGTACTGAGGAGCAACAGTGTCAGTCTGGAAACTAAGGTGCACCTGATACCAGCCATGGTCTTTGCTATTACTTGTTATGCATCCAAGAGCTGGACAATGACTAGGGATGATAGAAATAAAGTTGATGCATTCGAGCTTTTGGTGATGGAGCAGAGTGTTAAATATACCATGGGCTGCTAAGAGAACAAACAAGTTCATCCCAGAGAGAGTGAAGCCAGGCTGCTCCCTGGAAGCAAGAATTCTGAAGCTCTGTCTGACATACTTTGGGCATGTTGCAAGGCAGGATCAGTCCTTGGAGAGGGACATCATGCTTGGGAGGGTGGCGGGACAGTGCAGGAGAGGAAGACCCTCAATGATGTGGAGTGATTCTGTCACTGGAGTAATGGGGATAGGCGTGTTGGAGGCAATAAGATTGGCAAAGGATAGAGGAGGGTTTAGGGCTGTTGTACCTAGGGTTGCTATGAGTGGCAAATGACTCAACAGCCATAACAACAACAACAACAACAACATTTTTAATGACTAAATCATAGACTACACAAAATTCTACGTGATCTCTGGCTTCATTTCTGTGACCAAAGTCATAATTCCCAACTACCAATTCTTTTACTTTGTTTCAAAGTTTAATATTTAAATAACTCATTATTATTAATGTGTCCTGATTGTGTGCTTTATCCATTTCATTTTACAGAAATTGGCAGAAATACTCACTTTTTTCATCTTCTGCTTTAGTGGTTGTGTGTATAACTTTGAATAATAGTAACAGTTCTTCCTTGTATGTGTATGGGTATTATTGTAACAAAATTTTACTCTAGGTAGATGTTGAAATGTTCATTTTGATGGTGAATGTAAGAGAATTTCTCTTCAATTTGCCATTTCCAGTAGAGTAGACTATATGATTGTATGATTCAAAATTATTAATACCACTCCATTTTAACTCACTCATGACCAGGAAATTGATCTTTATGCTTTCTACCTTATTTGCAACAACTTTCAATTCTCCTAGAGTCATATTTTGTACATTCCACACTCCAGGTATTAATAGATGCTACAGATGTTGTTTGTCATTTTTAATAGTGCTACATCCCCAAAGAAAGGTCTTTCATTGGGTGAAAGATCCTTCTGCATCATTAGGGTAGCCTCTTCTTTGAAGAGGTGGCTCTTAACTGGCCTTATTTTGAGTACCCTGCAACCTGAGAGATTTAACTCTCAGCACTTAACAATGTTCTATTTATAGGATTTCAAAGGCTTGTTATTTCAGAAGTGGATGGCCAGTTCCACTGCCTATTCTGCCATAGTCTAGGAACTCTTCTGAAACCTGTCCATCATGAGGGACTCTGTTGATATTTGAAATACCAGCAGCACAGCTTCTAGCATCACAGCAACAAACAAGCAGCTGCAGTTGAACAAACTTAAGTCTAACCAAATGTTGTTGTTATTATGTACCATCAAGTTGGAGCTGAGTCATAGCTAACCCTTCAGTAGGTTTCCAGAGGCAATAAATTGCATGAGAAGAGACCACCCATCCTTCTTTTATGGTAATAAGCTGTGTTGCAATCCTGAAGGCATGCAGTTCTAATCTACCAGCTGTTACTCCTTGGGAGAAAGATGGGCAGTCTCCCCCCATGAAACTGCCTCCAAAAACCCATTGGAGGGTCACCTCTGGGTCAGATCAGACTCAAAGGTATACAGCAATAATGTGCAGAATATGGAATGAGCCAGAAAGCATTAAAAGAAGGTGGGGGGGGGAGAGTACATAGAGTCACTATACCAAAAAAAAAATTGGCTGACAGAAGAATTTCATAAAACAATATGATCGAGATGCAATGGTGATGAAGGAGGAAGTTTAAGCTGCTCTGAAGAAATTGGCCAAAAATGAGGCTCTAAGAATTGACAATATACGAAGTTGACATATTTCAACAAATAGACACAGCCTTGGATGCACTCACCAGGTTGTGCCAAGAAATCTGTAGGACAACTACCTGGCTAGCTGACTAGAAGAGATCCATATTTATTTCCCTTTCAAAAACAGGTGACCTGACAGTGTGGAAATTATCAAACAGTATCACTGCCCATCCTTCTTCGGAGGAGCACCTGGTAGATTCAAACTGCATGCCTTCAGGATTGCAGCACAGCTTCTTACCACTAGGCCATCAGAGCTCCCTTTCCAGTCTGTCCATACCCTTCCTTAAGTATTGCAACTTGAGGCTTGAATTTGTTTAGTTCCTTCAGCTTAAGAAATGCTGAGAGTGTTTGGCCCTTTTGATTTTCCAACTCTTTCCAGCTCTTTGCACATTTTATTATAATACTTTGCTTTGTCTTCCTATGCTACCCTTTGAAATCTTCTGTTCAGTTCCTTAATTTCCTGCTTTCTTCCCTTTGCTTTGGCTTCTCGGCACTCTAGTGCAATATTTATAATCTCTTCTGACATCTGTCTCGGTCTTTTCTTTCTCTTCTGTCTTTGTAATGACCTTTATTTATATTTTTATTGTTTTATACTGATTTATTTACAAAATTAAAATACATTGTTTTTCACCCTGAATATTTCTCATGACCTTTGCATTCTTTGTGGATGATATTCTTGATATCCTCCCACAGCTCATCTGCATTCAAGGCCTCAAATCTGTTACTGAGATGGTTTTCAAATTCAGGTGGAATAGACTCAAGGTAAATTTTTTGTTTCTGTGGATTTTATTTAACCTTCTTTAGCATTAGTTTGACCTTGCTTATGAGTAGTAGTTGATGGTCTCTTCCACAATTAGCACCTGACCTGGTTTTCACAACTGATATTGAGCTTCTCCAATGATTCTTTCCACAGATGAAATCAATCTGATTCCTGTGCAGACCATCAGGTGTATAGCTTGCATTTAGGGAGCTCTGGTGGCCTAGTGGTAGGAAGCTGTGCTGTAGTCCCGAACACATGTGGTTCAAATCCACCAGCTGCTCCATGGGAGGCTGATGGGCAATCGCCTCCTGTTTGATTAACTGCCTCTGAAAACCTACAAGAGGGTCAGCTATGGGTCTCTTCTGACTCGATGATACACAACAACAACAACAATCCGCACTTATGTTTCTTATAAAAGGTATTTGCAATGACTATACAACAATTTATCATTCTATCTTCAACCTCATTTCGGTCACCAAGTCCATGTTTTCTGATTATTGATCCTTTTTCCTTGTTCCCAACTTTTGCATTCCAGTCACCCACTGAGGAGCAATTATGCCAGTTAAAAGATGAAGGTGTACGTGATTAACGCTTTTCAATCACTTGCTGTACATCTGAGAGCTGGACAATGAATAAGGATGATAGAAGAAGAATGAATGCATTTGAGTTGTGGTGTTGGAGAAGAGTTTAGAGGAGGCATAACTTAAAACATCTCCAATCTTAGAACATTAGGTTTTGAAGGGAGCACTATTGAAATTGTTCACTTATATCTCATGGAGAGTAGAAAGAGGGGAATTGAAAGGTTATTTATAAAGATACCTTTGTTATTGTTGTTCAGTGATAAGAGCTACAGGCTAAATTGTAAAAGCGTCTTTCATATGCCACTTGGATTTTCTTGAGGGCAGCTCTTTTTGGAGAGGAGTGGGAAAATGCAGAAGGATTCCTTCTTTACCTTGAGCTTTGATTCAATCCTTCAAGCATTCACCTCAGGCAGAGATAAGCTGACGCCCCTTGTTTCACAATATTTCAAAAGGCTCTGACAATGGAAGGTAATACAAGCACCTCTTTGTATTCTCAAGGAGCTTACTTACCAGAGCCTAATCCTTAAGCGTTGCTTCTAATAAATTTCCCCAAGGAACTGGTTTAATCAATTTTTATCCTCACAGGTCAGATGCAAGATTTTGGTACTTCCGATATGTTTAAAAGGCATAATCCCTAGCTTTTGGGGCTTCTGACATCCCATTATATTTAGTTTGATATTAACTAATGCCTCCTTTAATGAAAAGTGATGGGTGGCATGCACTTAATTCTTTAAAAAAATAAAATGCATTGAAGTTAAGTTTGCTGACATATTTTTAGGAAAAATGTTCTGTCTTCCTCTGTGTGTTGAGGACCAGTGCTCTAGAATCCAGATTCTAACTCACTTGGAGTTTTGGGGAAGAGTCTATTTCTGTCAGGGAAGGGCATGCTTACAGCTAGTCAGACAATGGACTCCCTCCCACCTCAATCCCAATGTGAAAATAAGTATCATCAGCTTTAAAAAAAACAACAAAACTATAAAGTGCATACTCAATAAATTGCACAAAGATGATCTTCAACAACTTAATTTTACTTAAACTGAAAAAAGAAAGAAATGACGAAGGTGAAAAGCCTATATTGAACCTCAAAAGCAATGAAAAGTTTGAGTGGGAACAAGAAACGTTCCCTTCAACTTGACTGCTTGATAGATGTGTGCTCTTGAATGGATAGATGCACATGAGCATGTATGTACATGACTTGGGACTGAAGATTGGTGTATTGAGATGGGCTTTAAACAATACAGCTATGCAGTTGTGCCATTAAGGCAACTGAAGTTGGCTTAATACTCAATTATTAGACTTTGGAGTTTTCCAGAACTCGATTAAAATATAGGCTGTCTTAGTAGTTGTGTTACCTTGAGCAAGTCATTTCTGTAATATTGAGCATTTTCAGGTGTAAAAAGGAAGTAATACTGTGAAATTGCTCTAGAAAGCAAAGTCAAGCCAAGGATTAAAGTGCTGAAATCTACCTTGAGAAGTATACACATAGGGTCATGCAGGTGAAGGGGAGAGAGGCATGAGGCAAAGAAAGATGAGGGGACGGGGAGCAGGGAGGAATGGGATCCAGCATGTGGTCATTCAGTGGTGCTGGCCCCACTTTACAATTTTCGCTACAGGTATATTCACTGGAAAGTCGACAAAGAAAACTACACTTGGGAAAAGTTCATGGTGGTAAGATAGAAGAATTTGTTCATTTCTGTCCTATCTCATGTCTCCCACTGATCCAGTTTTATATCATCTACAGCCATGCCTCTCAAGCTTCTGGTTTGCATTCAGATCCGATATTCTGCAGAGCAGTGTCTTATGTCCATGTAGATGTGGAAGGGAATCTGGAAAGCTCTGTGTGTGAGTGGCACATAAACCCACAGGTATACATGGACCCCGGCAGCCTTGGTTTCTTGGCCTAAGAGCAAAAGGTAACAGCAGTGGTACAGTCAGAGAGATGTCTTTGGTGGCTAAGGGAATTGAAAAATCACCAAAATGCTAACTACAGAAGAGCACTTAAAGGACTTTTGTAAGAATTGAATTATTGAAAAGTACTGAGCGCAGTAAGAAGAACACGGGCTCTCAAACAGATGGCTTAAGTTGAGTATCAGCCTCACCATTTGTTAACTGTATATAAACATGGGTAAATTGCTCACTTCAATCTTTAAAGCCTCCTGACAAAATGAAAGATAATAATTCTATCTATTTTATAGAGTTATTGGAAAGAGCAAGTTAGCTTTTATGAAGTGCTATGTACAGTATCATATGTGCTGGTTGTTATGTGCCATGGAGTCAGACTGACTCATAGCCGACCATCCAGGATATTCTTAGAAGCTGTAAATCACTGGGGAGAGGATTGTCCATCTTTTCCCCACTGGGCAGCAAGTGAATTCAAAGCTTCTGCCTTTAGGTTGGCAATGCAACTCCTTCTCCATTGTTGTTGCTAAGTGCTGCTGAGTCAAATAGTCTCAGCAATGCAGAGCTCTGTCCTATCCTGTGCCGTCTAACCATCCTCATCACAATTGAGTCCATTGCCACAGACACTGTATCATGCCATCCCATTGAGGGTCTTCCTCTCCTGCACTGACGCTCCACCTTTAGAAGCGTGATGTGCCTTTCTACGGTGTAGCTTCTCCTAACAACCTGTCTCAAATATGTGAGCTAAAGCTTCACCATCATTGCCTTCAAGGAACATTCTGGATGCACATTTCCAAAACATATCTGTTTGTTCTTTTGGAAGTTCATGGTAAAAACTGCCCAATTGAGTGTGTCCCTATTAAGTCTATAGTTTCTACTTACTCAATCTGTTTTCCTTACCCAGTAGGCTACCATTTACATGTGCTAAGTGGTCAGTAAATATTAGCCACAAGGTTGCTGCTGTTGAAATGATGATGCCCATGAAGTAAAAACTTTCTTCCATAAATGTTATGAATTTGACTGTGTACCCCCCAAATAGATTAAAGCCCTAAAGCCTGGACTTGTGAATGTGACCTTGTTTGGGGGCAGAGGGTTTCCTTTACAGTTGTGGTCTGTTATGTAAGGAAGTCTTGCTGGGAGAGGATTTCTTGTTTTAACCTCTTCTTTTTTTTTTAAATTGTTATTAAATTTTATTAGTTTTAATGAACATTTACAGGGATTTTGGGTTTTCATTCCTTCACTGCTGCACCATTCTCTCTACCCTCCTCCCCAGTTTGTTCTTCA
>NW_006399890.1:2692800-2696374 GCF_000299155.1 Elephantulus edwardii | reverse complement strand
TTCCTTGTTTTTCAATGCAGCATAGTATTCCATTGTGCGAATATACCACAGCTTCTCTAGCCATTCGTTTGTTGATGGGCACTTAGGTTGTTTCCAAATCCTTGCTATTGTGAACAAAGCTGCAATAAACATGGGTGTGCATATATGTTTTAACCTCTTCTAAGTTGTATTTTCTAAACAGGGACAGACATGGAGAAAGCACGTACGTAGGGAAAGCAGCATGTAAGGGTAGGTGTACTAGCCAAGAAATGGAAAATATAACAACAAAAATACCCTTATGGGGCTTCCAGAAGCTAAAAGACATAAGAAAGAATGTTCTAGAGCTAACAACTCTCTGAATTTGGGTCCCTGACTTCCAAAACTGGGAGACAAAAATTTCAGTTCTTCAAAGTTATCCATTTTGTTATGGTTTTGTTGTTGTTGTGTACCACTGAGTCAGAATTGCCCCATAGCTGACCTTCTAGAAGGTTTTCAGAGGCAGTTACTCACATGGGAGGAGATTGTCCATCCTTCCACAAGCAGCTGATTGATTTGAACCATGTGCCTTCAGGACTGAAGCACAACTTCTTACCATGACTCAATGGTAACCTTCCACCATATTTCTGAGGCTGTAAATCTTTACCAGAGGAAATTATGCATCTTCCCTCTGTAGAGTGCTTGGTGGATCCAATCTACCAATCTTTCACTTAGTAGTCAAACATGTAACACACTGTTTCACAAGAGGTTCTTCAATGACACTCATGTGTGTTGAACTGCTGGGTTGCTAGGATAATTGTCTTCTAAAGACAATTATGCACACTATCTATGAGAAAAACCCTAGTACCTGGTGTTTTCTGTTTTGCTCCAAATGCATTTTTCTTGTAGTTGAATTATATTAAACTTGCTCTCAGTATTTCTCAAAAGCTTGTTTTAAGAATATCACTGCATATACTATCAGGAGCAAGATCTCTTAATAAATCTTGAAGCTAGTCTGAAGTTTAATGACTTTAAAAGTGGCCATACTTGGCCAGTCAACCAAAGTCACATCAACTATAGAAATAAGATTTTCTGGCGTTTTTATCTATTTATGCATCAATGGCCAACCTAGCAACAGAACCCATCTCAATGCTGCCCATGGACATACAGGTTTCTGCAATATTTTTTTGAATAAAGATGGATGTGTGTCCTTAACTACAGACAAGCTGTTGTTTCATCACTCAGAGCTGCAGTGTCTCTCCTTAGAAAATAAATTAACTTATTAAATATGTTTGCCTTTAGATAACTTTGTGTTTTCATGAAAAAAAAAGAAAGAAGTCATTTTTTAAAAAAAGCTTTTCGGTTTTGTATCCTAAATTCAATATATCTGAGTGAGAAGTCAGTGTGCTTTGCATACCTCTGACGGCAGCATCTGATTGAAAACAGGAGGCATGGAAAAGGTTTGCAGGAGCCAGGGTAGTTCTAGTAAGGACTCTACCAGCCATTCCTTATCCCCTCCCCTCTTGCATACATATAAACCTGTGAGTCTCTTTACCCAGTAGTGGTGTCGTCTACAGGAAGTTGTGCTGCTAACCCCAGGGCTATATTTCTGTGGCAGTTCAAACCCACCAGTGACACCTTAGGATCAAGGTGAGAAACCTCCTTCCCTGTGGTTTGCTGCCTCAGAAATTCAGTTGACGGTCAGCTCTGACTTCATTCCAAAATGACATAAATGAGAGAGAGAGAGAGTGGCCTAATTCAAGGCCTGTAGTTGTTGTTGTTAAGTGCCATTGAGTTGTAGGTGACTCATAACCACCCTATGAACAAAAGTCCTGGACACCTGTATAACTTTCGTCCTTTCTCCAGGTTCATAGGGTTTCCAGAGGCAAGCTATTACCGATGTGGATGCCACTCTTGCTTCCAAGCTTGTTTTAATTGGGAGCTCCACCAAATACTGTTCACCATGGGTAAACACCTAATCATAGAAAAATCTAGACTTTAGTGGTATGTTGTTGTTTTGTGTGTGTGTGTGTGTGTGTGTGTGTGTGTGTGTGTTCCTTTTTATTTTAAACAAACCAACTAAGTTCCCTTTAACTCTACCAAGAAAAGTAATTTTGTATTGGGGAAATAATTTTCTCAGAATGGTTACCCAAGATGATGCTGGATATTGGTTAAAAGCCTAAATTTGGAATCACTCAGATATGCCTTTGAATCTTTTTCTGCTAATTACTACTCTATGACTCTGAACAAATTACCAAGTCTCCCTGGTCTTCAATTTCCCTGCCTCCAAAATTAGATTGAAGATGTTGATGATGGTAGTTACACTTTTGTAAGCACTTACAATGCACTGAGCACACTCATTCTTTCAATCTTCTTGGGCCTTCTTTGAGCCATGTACTACAGTACAAACAGTGATCTGTATGCAGTAATTACTGTCTTGCTCATTACTAACTCCACCACATTACTACAACACCAGTAAGAATTTCTCATCCAGGTACCACCACTTGTTGTTGTTGTTAGGTATCATTAAGTTGAGTACAACTCATAGCAACCGTATGAACCAAAGATCTGAATCCTGTTCTATCCTGTGCCATCCTCACACTTCCTGACACACAAAAGCCCATTGCAGCAGTCACCATGTCACTCCACCTAGTTGAAGGTCTTCCTCTCCTTCGCTGACACTCCATCCTTCCCAGTATCATCACTCTCCAAGGAATAGCCAGCAATGTGCCTGACATATGTAAGGCAAAGCCTCATCATTCTTGCCTCCAATGAGACTCCAGCTGCACCCTCTCCAAGACATATCTGTTTATTTGGTTGGCCGTCCATGGATGCTCATTGCTCTTCTCCAACACAACCTTGAAAACATTAATTCTTTTTTCTGCTATCCTTATTCATCGTTCTAGATACATCGTGCTTTAGATGCATAGCAAGTAATCAGAAAGACCATGGACTGAATCAGACGCACCTTAGTCCTCAAACTGACATCATTATTCCTCAATGATTTAGAGAGATCCTTAACTACAGATTTTTCCCATCTCCTTACTTCCTGGCTGCTCACACTACTAGGATGTGACAAATTATCACCCACTTTCTTGAGGTACCAGAGCCTTGCTCTTTCTGTTATAATTCTAGCTCCTTCTGAGATGCACTGATATGGGGATGCTTTGCTTCTTCATTTTCCTAAGTATTGGGGGGTGGTGGTGGTGGTGACTGCCATCAAGTCGAGCACAACTCATAGGGACCCTATGAACAAAAGACCTGAACCTTTTCTACTATTATTGTAATTTCTCTAAGTTCATGGCGACTTGTTTAAGAAGTGGATGCCACTCCTGCTTCCAAATCTGTCTTAATCTGGGCATGCCACCAAACACTGTCCACCATGGGTAATCATTTGGTATTTGACACCCCAGTGGCACAGGGTTCAGCATCACAGCAACCCCAGGTTACCTCAGTACAGCAAATTGACAGACCTGTACCACTTAGCAAAATGTTCCTCTAAAATATAATAACACTAGACCCAGGGTCACAGGCCCTCAGGCCCAACTAACTTTTAAATACAAAGGCCCTTTGAGAGGTGGTGTTGACTCTAAACAAGAGGCTTAAATAAAAAAAAAAA
>NW_006399890.1:2669519-2692683 GCF_000299155.1 Elephantulus edwardii | reverse complement strand
CAAAGCCTATCTTTCAGAGTCCAACTACTTCACCCAGTCTCCTCTTAGATTACTTATTAAGGATGTTGATCTTTTCCACTCCAGGTCCCCATAATGAAAGGATGGCTCAAGCTGCTTTAAAACAGAATAAAATCTTAAAGAGTTGAACAGCAATAGAAGCAATAACAACAGCAAAAATTGTCCTCCCACAATCCTCTAGAAGTTCCCCTGACTTGAGTATTGAATTTTCTTTGACATTGTCAAGAGATGCTATAATTCACACTGTTCTTTATGTAGCAATTACTGCATGAAATTAGTTTTCTGGGTTTCTTTTTTTTTATAAATCATCAGTGTTCTAGTTCATTAATACAGGTATCTGAGGAGCAGTAGTTCAGATCAAAACAAACAGTTGGCCTCCAATAAGGCAGTATTTCCCCTGCCAAAGACAATGTAATGTAATTTCGACCCATGGCTGTAATTTATTAGTGGAGTTTGTATGGTGATTTGTTTCAATGCATAATTCATTGCTTTCTAAATTACAGCAAGCTAAACCTCTAGCAAGGGAGCTCTGGTGCCATAGTCATTAGAGAGTTGTGCTCCTAACCTAACGATGGCCAGTTCAAGTTGACCAACAACTCCGTGGCAAAAAAAAAAAAAAGGCATGCAGTGTTCTCCTGGGTGATTCACAGTCTCTGAATACTTGCTGGAGGGTTAGCTATGAGTCAGCTCTGACTCAACAGTAATGAGGATGAAACGTCTATTGTGTTTATACCACTGAAACAGGCTTAATCAATCCTGGAATTGAAGAAACATTTCTTGTAACGTATTCTATGAAGAAGCATTTTATCACAACATTGTATTATATTCTAAACTCCTGTACTCAGGCGAAACATCATAGGCACAGAATAATTTGTCATTGCCCAAAGTGGAATATTTATCTGAGTTAAAAGTGGTGATTTCCTGAAACCTAGCTCTTAATTGGCACTTATTTTTTAGGTACCACTCCATGCAAGTATGTACGATCTGCTTCCAAAAGGTCACAGCTTTAAACTCTCAATGGAGCACAGGAGTTGACCGGATAGAAGGTATTTTGTAATGACAAAAATATGGGCTATGACATTTGAGTTGATTCTGACTCATAGGACTCAGTCAAGTTAGAAACAACTCACAGGTGATCCTCCAGCAGGTTTTGTCAGTGGCTATAAATCGCCCAGGAGGAGATTGCTCTTCTTCCCCCTGAAGAGTATGTAACTATTTGCAAGTTTTCTGACAGGTCAGACTATTTTGTTCCTTGATCCCTCTGCCTTCCCAAAGTGAGCAAACATGTCCCACTCCAACTCTTAACTTTCAAATGAGTTAAGTAATACTGCAGTCTAGTCTGTATTCCAAACATAGTGTAGAGTTTCTGATGTTATTTCCTACTTGGTGGAATTTAGGCCACTGAAACTCTGGTGGCTTAGTGGGTAAGGAGTTGCACTGTCAACCCAAAGGCCAATGGTCCAAATCCACCAACTGCTCTTCTGGAGAAAGAAGCTGGACAATTAATAAGGATGATAGAAGGAGAATTGATGCCTTTGAGCTTTGGTGCTGGAGAAGAGTATTAAATATACCATGGACTGCTAGGAGAACAAACAAGTTCATCTTAGACAGGGTGAGACCAGGCTGCTCCTTGGAGACAAGGATTCAGAAGCTTTGTCTGACATACTTTGGACATGTTGCAAGGAAGGACCAGTCCTTGGAGTGGACTGTCATGCTTGGGATGTTGGAGGGAAAGCGGAAGAGAGGCAGACCCTTGAGAAGATGGATTGTTTCAGTGACTGGGATAATGGGGGTAGGTGTGAGAGAGACAGGAAGATTGGCACAGGATAGAGCAGGGTTTAGGGCTGTTGTACATAGGGTCACTATGAGTCACAGGCCGCAGGGCACATAACATCAACAACAAACACAGTATTGTATGTAATGTAAAAAAAGAGAGAGATGTTGAATTGGGGAAATTTGCTGTCGAGGATCTCTTTAAAGTGCCAAAGAGTAAATATGTCATTTTAAAGACTAAGGTACTCCTGATCCAAGCCATGATCTTTTCAATTGCTTTATAGACATGTCATAGTTGGACAACAAATAATAAAGACCAAAGAATAAGTAATGCCTTTGAATTGTGGTGTTAGTGAAGAATATGAACTATATACTATGAAATGTCTAAAGAACAGACAAATCCGTCTCAGGGGCAGTGCAACCAGGGTGCTCTGTAGAGGTGTGGATGGTGAAACTTCATCTTACACGCGTTGGGCATGTTGTCAGTGCTCATCAAGAGATACTGTGCTGGGAAAGATAGAGGATGTGCAAAACAGGAAGAACCCTGGGAAGATGGGTCACCACAATGACTGTACCAATGAGCTTGAACATGTTGGAGATCGTGATGATATTGCAGGATGAGCAAGGTTCCAGTATGCTGTTCGTAGGATTGCTATGAGTTGTAGTGAACTCAATAGCAGCTAACAGTAACAACAGCATTTTAAATGAAAAGTTCTGTGACTTTGATTTAAGTATATGGCTATGAAACCACTACTTGATCAAGGTATTGGATGTTTCCATCACTCAAAAGTTTCCTTATGTTCTTTGCACTTAATAGTCTCACAGTACCTTGCCATTGAGCTGTTGTCACTTCAATTAGTCCTTTTTCTAGAATTCCATAGTAATGGGACCATGCTGTTGTTTTTATTATGTGCCGTCAGGTTGCCTGCAACTCATGTTTACCCTATGTACAATAGCTCTGAAGCCTGCCCTGTCCTAAGCCAGTCTTACTGACTCCAACACACCTACTCCCATTGCTCTAGTCACTGTATCAACTCATATTATCTGGGGTCTTCCTCTCCTATGCTGTCCCTTCACCCTTCCAAGCTTTATGTCCTTCTCCAAAGGTTGGTGCCTCCTGGCCACATGTCCAAATTATATGTGACAGAGCTTAACAATCCTAGCCTCCAAGGAGAAACTTAGTTTCACCCTCTCTAAGATGCATCTATTTGTTTTTTCCAGCACCACAACTCAAGGGCCTCAATTATTCCACTAGCATTTTTAGTCATTATCCAGCTCTCTGCTGCATAGCAAGTAATTGTGAAGACTATGGACTGCATCAGGCACACTTTAGTCTCTGGACTGACATCATTGCTTCTCAATACTCTGGAAAAGTTCCTGACAGCAGATTTACCTAATGTAACTCGTCTTTTGATTTTCTGACTGCTGGTGTAAGAGTGTTGATTGTGGAGCTCAGCAAGCTGTAACTATTAACAACCTCAATCTCTTCTCTGTCATGGTGCTGCCAATTGCCCCAGTGGAATTTCAGTCCATATTGAAGACTACAGTCCTTGACCTTCTGCAGCAAGTGTTTCAGGTCCTCCTCAGTTTCAGCAAGCAGGGTTGTGTCATCTGCATACAGTATATATGATCTTGTGTCTGGGTTATTTTTCAGCGTGATAATTTGAAATTCACCCTTTTTGTCGCATATACCTGAAATAATTTCTTTTCATTGCTGTGTACTGTTCCATTATGTGGCTATATCACAATTTGTTTTCCACTCATTGTTGATGTATGTTAGATAGTTTTAGCTATTAAGAATAAGGTTACTATGAGCAATTGTGTTAAAGTCTTTGTGTCAAATGCTAGGTTACATGGTGTGTGAGAATGTTCAACTTTGCTAGAAACTGCAGGGGGCTTTCCCAAGATGATTATACATCTTTATAGACCTCCCCCAACAATGTTTGAAAGTTTTGTTTACTCCAAATAATTACGAACACTTGGTATTTTCTAGTCTTTTAAATTTTAACCACTCTAGTTGATAAGTAAGTAGTCGGGTACTTTCAATACACTCTCAAGTATTTCTAATGCATACTCAAAGTTTAAAAAAAAGCACCCCAGCTTTAATAAAATCAGTAACTTCTGATCCGAGTCCCAACTTCAATTCTGAGTCTGCCACGGCTTTTTTGCCTCTCTTCTCACCTCTAATAAACTTTAGGACTTAGTATATTTGGTGTCTGGCCATGTGGGCTCCCCCGCTTCTCTGTCATTAAGGTTGACTGCTTCTGGAGGCACCAATCCCCAGCAGACTCTCCACACCTGCCATTCCATGCCCAGTGACCTCTGAGTAAACATGATGAATAAGTGGACATTTGTGGTGGTAGTGGTGGTGCATTGGTCTTCCAGGTGGAGGGATCAAGGAACAAAACAGTCTGATCTGGCAGAAAACTTGCAAATAGTTACATCTGGTTAGAGTGTGGCACTGGAAGAATGTGGTGAGAGATGGGAAGAAGAGAAGACGAGGCCTTTATGCTATAAAAAGAGAAAGAGGCCTTTATGCCATGGCCAGGGCGTTGGACTGTCCTGCAAGGGCAAGAAGGAAATGGATCAAGTGTTCTCCTTTTTGCTCCAGAATCTACTTTAATTCAGAATCTAATTCTATTACTCTAGAATCTGTGTGGAAAATAAACCGGAGAGGAGGAAACAGAGGTTGTCCTCCAGATAAGTCCCTAGGCCAAGCCTAGTCTGAGAATACAGTAATTGTGTGAAAATCAAAACAGTGATTTCACCCCTCACTTTGTCTTTTCATGCATTCTCCCACCTTATCAAAGGAGGTGGAGTACTTTGAGTGATGTTGAGCTTCTAGAGTTTTGGTGGTATAGTGCAGGACATGTTGGGCAGCTAACCAAAAGGTGGTGGTGGTGTATCTTCAAGTTGGACTTGAGCCATAGCTGACCTTCCAGTGGGCTTTCCGAGTCAGTCAATCACTTTGTCCGACAGAGCATTTGGTGGATTCAAACTAAGGCTTTGCAATTGTAGCGCAGCTTCTTAAGCCATCACAGCCTCCCTACTATTCTGTGGGAGAAGGATGGATAATGTGATAGTGTTCTCCTGTGTAATTAACAGCCCCTGAGAACCCACTGGAGCGTCAGCTATGAGTCATTGTTCCAACTTTATGGCAAATAACAACAACTTTTATACATATATAAATGTATAAATGTGTGTATGTTATATGCAAACAACTATATATATACATATATACACACATATATACATATATATACATACATACACACACACACATATATATATTGTGTTTATATTTATTTTATAAAATTATAACTTTGTATATAGAGTTTCCAGAGGCAAGCTATTCCGGAAATGGATGCCACTCCTGTTTCCAAGTTTGTTTTAATCAGGAAGCTCCATCAAACACTGTCCACCATGGGTAATCATTCTCACATTTGACACATCAATGTCACAGTGTTTAGCATTACAGCAACCACGAGTTACTTCTGTACAGAAAATTGACAGACCAGTGCTCGCTTCATGTCTTTCATTCACAGGGTCGCTAGGAGTCGTCTATGACTTGAGGGCACTTAACAACAACAACAACAACAACAACAGCAACAACAACAACAACAACATTGTATGTACATTTTTTCCTTTATTCCCTCTTCTTAGCTTCATGTATTATGGTTAATACTAAATTTTAAGTTGTTAAGTGGAGATATAGAAACCGTTTTTCAGTGAACACCCTCCTCCACACCCACTTCCCTTCCAAAAAAGTAAAATACCACTCTGGGGCTCAGTAGAATCCCTAATGTGACCCAATGGTTGGCTTTCATAAGAGCAACTCTTACCAGCTGGCCTAATAAAAACCACAGAATGTCACAGCTAGGTTAGAGAGTTGCCATCTGAATGTGGATTTGCAATTTATGACTGTGTAGGTGTGGGGCAGATGGAAGTGTGGGGTGGATGAGAGGCTGGGCACTGTTGACCTTTAGCTCCTTACATTTTCTAAATAGGATTCTTTGTTCACTGCTGCTGGGGACCTTGCTCTTGTTCCTCCAGCGAATCAGTCATTCCCTTGAAACAGTGACACTCATTATAGCCAGCAAATAATGGTCTGGAGCTGGGCAACTCCAGTGCAACTCAGCATGTGAAATCATTTTATCAGAGCTCACAGGATTGAGGGGCAGCATTTAAACAGAAATAGGCACCCTGTCTGGTCCTCAGAATGAACCTCTTTCAGGCGAGAAGAGAGTTTAGATTACTTTACTAGGGCAGGAAGAGATCTGCTGGTAGTATTTAAAACAGAAAAGGACTAGATGATAAGGAAGCAGAGGCTTGGATTGTATTTTAACTCTATTCCCGATTCCTTTCCAACCCCTGTTTAATTTTGAAACAATTGTTTAGCTATTTTGTTAAACAGACCCACTGTTTCAGTACTGTTTAAGGTCGTTTTACAATGCTGCCCTGGAAGCTGACTTGGTCCTGTCTGCTAGAATCCATCTTCATGTTCCTCCAAATGATTGTACTTCTTGAAGTACTAAAAGGACCGGTTTAAAAGTAGTCACAAAGTGTGTACAGTTCCACTATGCCGTTTTAAATGCTTAGAAGTTGTGGAAGCACAAATTTAAAAAGGAATTTTGTCTTCACTGACATTTATTTGCATTTTTTTATTTGCCTTTTTAAAAATGAAAAAATAAAACAACCCCAAAAACTCAAGCTTTGATGTTGGGGTAAAATATTGAATACACCAGAACGATCAACTCTATCTTGAAAGATAAATAGCCAGAACATTCCTTAGAAGCAAGAATGGCAAGTCTTTGTCTCACAGTCTCTGGCCATGCTGTTAGGAGGGGCCAGTCCACAGAGAAGGGCATCATGGTTGATAAAGATGACGGTCAGTGAAAAGATAAAGTGGCCCAGGAAGCAATAGCAAGCACAGCAATGGTTGTGAGGATGATGCAGGTTTGGACAGTCTTTCACTCTGTTATACTTAGTGCTGCTTTGTTGTTCTTATGTGCTGTCAAGTCATAGCTGACTCTCCAGTGGGGTTTTAGAGGCAGTAAATTGCAAGGGAAGAGATTACCCATCCTTCTCCCACAGAGCAGCTGGTAGATTGGAACCACACAAGTACTTTGGGGATTCCAGTGTAGCTTCTTACCACCAGCCCAACAGAGATCCCTAGAAGAAGGGTTGTTGTTGTTGTTGTTGCTATGTACCATTAAGTCACCTGCAACTCATAGCAACCCTGTGTACAACAGCCCTAAAACCTGCTCTATCCTGTGCCAATCACACTGTCCCTGACACACCTACCCAGTTACCCCAGTCATGGAAACAATTCATCTCATAAAGGGTCTTCCTGTCCTGTGCTGTCACTCTACCCTCCCAAGCATTTATGTCCCTCTCAAGGGACTGGTCCATCCTTGCAACATGTCCAAAGTATGTCAGACAAAGCTTCAGAATCCTTGCCTCCAAAGAGCAGCCTGGTCTCACCCTCTCCAGGGAGAACTTGTTTGTTCTCCTATCAGTCCATGGTATATTTAATACTCTACTCCAGCACCATGGTTCAAAGCACCAATTCTCCTTCTACCATCCCTAGTCATGGTCCAGCTTTCTGAAGTATAGCAAGTAATTGCAAAGACTATGGCCTGGATCAGGTGCATCTTAGTCTCTAGACTGATATCATTGCTCTTCAGTACTTTGGAGAGGTCTCTGACAACAGACTTACCAAATGCAATTCATCTTTTAATTTCCTGGCTGCTTGTACCAAGAGTGTTGATTGTGGAGCCAAGCAAATTCAAGTTGTTTACAATTTCAGTTTCTTCACCATCTGTCACGATGCTGCCAGCCAGCCCAGTGGTGAGAATTTTTGTTTTCTTGATATTGAGCTTCAATCCATATTGAAGACTGCAGTCCTTGACCTTCTGCAGCAAGCACTTCAGGTCTTCCTCAGTTTCAGCAATCAGGTTAGTGTCATCTGCATAATGCGGATTGTTGATGAGTCTTCCATCAATCCTGATGCCACATTTCTCCTCATAGAGCCCAGCCTCTCATTTAATCTGTTCTGCATATAGATTGGAAAGGTATGAAGATAGGACACATCCCTGGCATACACCCTTCCCAATTCGAGCTATGCAGTGTTTCTTTGCTCTGTTTTGATGACTGCCTCCTGGTTCTAGTTTAGGTTTCACATAAGCACAATCAAGTGTTCTAGGATTCCCATTCTTCTCAGAGTTAGCCGTAGTTTGTTGTGATCTACACAGTTAAACACCTGTGCATAGTCAATGAAACACAGATGATATTCTTCTGGAACTCCCTACTTTCAGCCAAGATCCATCTAACATTAGCTATAATATTCCCTCTTCTAAATCCAGCCTGCACTTCTGGCAGTTCTCTGTTGAAGTGCTGTTCCAGTAATTTTTGGATAATTTTCAGCAGAAGCTTGCTTACATGTGATATTAATAATATTGTTCGATAATTTCCACACTCTGACGGGTCATTTTTCTTTGGAATGAGAACAAACATTTATCTCTTCCAGTTAATTGGCCATGTGGTTGTCTTCAATTTCTTGGCACAACTTGGTGAGCACATCCAGGGCAGCGTGTGTTTGTTGAAGTGTGTTAATCGGTAGGCTGTCACTTCCTGGGGGCCTTGTTTTTTGCCAGTTCTTTCAGAGCATTTTGAGCTTCTTCCTTCATCACCACAGGCTCTTGCTCATACATTGCTTCATGAAATTCTTCTGTGTCTGCCAATTCCTTTTGGTACAATGACTCTGTATACTCTTTTCATCTTCTTTTAATGTGTCATGGATCATTTCATATTCTTCCTAAAGAATCCTTAAGTATTGCAAATCGAGGCTTGAATTTGATCCTCAGTACTAGCATAGTAAATGTAATAACCATTAAAAAAAAAAGAAATCCACTTCACTAAAGAAGACATTCAGATGGCCAACAAGCACATGAAGAAATGTTCAAAATCCCTAGCTCTAAGAGAGATGCAAATCAAAACAACTATGAGATATCATCTCCCCAGTCAGAATAACAAAATTTAACAGAACAGCAAGCAACAAATGCTGGTGGGGTTGTGGAGAAACTGGAACCCTTATTCACTGTTGGTGGGAATGTAAAATGGTGCAACCACTGTGGAAGGCGGTATGGCACTTTCTCAAAAAGTTGCAAATAGAGATACCATTTGACCCAGCAATTCCACTACTGGGAATATATCCCAAAGAGACCATAAATGACATCCAAGCAGATATATGCACACCCATGTTTATCACGGCTTGTTCACAATAGCAAGGAGTTGGAAACAACCCAGGTGCCCATCAACAAACGAATGGGTAGAGAAACTGTGGTGTATTCACACAATGGAATACTATGCTGCATTGAAAAACAAGGAACTCATTCAGTATTATTCAAAATGGGTGAGCCTGGAGGACATTATGCTGAGTGAAATATCTCAGTCGCAAAAGGACAAATATTGCATGGTGCCACTGCTGTAAAATAGGACTGATATCAGGGTGGGGGTAAGACTGAGAAAAACTGGATAAATTGTGTATACTGCACTGAAACAGATGAGGGACTGAATAATTTAAAAGCAATGTATGATAGGGTATTATGGTTATCACAAGAGTCCACAATTAAGGTTGCATAGTGGAATGTACTTGGGGTGGAGGGAGGGGTGCAGGGGGGATTGTGTACCAGGGAGGGAGTCTTTCTTTTACTTTTGAAAGAGGGGAGCGAACTGGAGGGCTGGGTGGGGAGAGAAGTGCAGCAATGAATGAATGGAAATCCAAATTCTCTGTAAATGTTCATTAAAATTATGAGAAAAATTTTTTACAAAAAGGCATCATTCTGGGACAGGTGAAAGGTCAGAGAAAGAGGGAGGAGCCTAAAGAAGATGAATTGACACAGTATTTGTAACAATTGGCTCCAGGGGATCAGGAACTAGGAGGATGAGGAAGCATAGGGCAAGTTGAGATTTTTCAAAGGGTCGTTATGAGTTGTCATCAAATTGAATCTAACGTTGTCTCTTATAACACTTATGGCTTAGGGCAGGATGTTACTACTTAATGGCCACTTGGAAAATACTTTTCTGAGGCAAGAGCTAAAGTAGAATAGCACCACTAAATAAAATATATTTTATCTAAATACTACCCAGAAAGGCTCTTTCATAAAATTGTGCACTTCTATCTTCAATGCCTCCTGGTTCCCTTTATTCAGTTGTCTTTTTTATCACTAATTATTGTTATTTGTTGCTGTCTACTCATCCTAGATATCTTTCAGAGGTGATGTACTAGCCACACAGTGCAGGCAGGCAAGGTCAGTAGGACATATATAGTCTGTGGGCTGTGCAGGATGATTAGGGATTCAGTGCACCTTTAAGGTTTGTCACGTCTGTTAAGTGAGCTTAATAAAAAGTTTAATGTATGCTGCCTCTCTCTTTTCTTTAAATTGACCTCTGTGTGAGTAGATGTAAGAAGCTAATTGATTGTGCTGGGCAAGAGGTTCATCTCACTGTATTATTGATGGAGGGGTCTTGCCCATAATACATTCTGGCTCATAGTAGCCTATGTATGTTAGAGCAGAATTGGACTCCATAGAACTTCCAATAAGAATTTTATTATGCTTTTTAAAATGGTGATATGAGTGAAAGTTTACAAAGCATATTGAATTTTCCCATCAATCATTCATATATATTTTTATTTATAAATTTAATTACAAAACTTATAACATCTGTGTTTTATAACATTAATTGCCATACTCAAAATGTCTGATCATCTGCTTATTTTATATTGGCTTTCTCTTCATCCATCATAATAACTGTTTATTATCGATTTATTAATTTTCACTCCCTTCTTCTTCCTTTCATTCTCTGGCAATTCTCCCATCCAAGAGTGTTTCTGTGTATAAACCTTTCTTTAGCTTTTTATACCAATGGTCTTACACAATATGTGTCCTTTTAGAACTGACTTATTTCACTCTGTAATGTACCTCATTTCGCAGTGTAATGAATGTGAGGAAACACATTGCACTGGGAAAATCTGCAGTTAGAGACCTCTCCACATTATTGAGAAGTAATGATGTCAGCTTGAGGACTAAAGTGTGTCTTATTCAGGCCACGGTATTTCTAATTACTAGCTATGCATCCAAGAGCTGGATAATGAATAAGGATGACAGAAAAAGAATGACACTTTTGAGTTGAGGTGTTGGATAAGACCCTGAACGTCCTATAAATGACCAAGAGAATGAACAGATAGGTCTTGGAGAGGTTGCAGCCATAGTGCTCTGTGGAGGCAGAAATGATGAGACTTCACCTCACATACTTGGGCATGTTGCTAAGAGGGACTGTTCCTTGGAGAAGGACATGATGCTGGGAAGGGTGGAGGGTTAGCAAAAGAGAGGAAGACCCTCAACTAGGTAGACTAACAAGGTGACAGCTGCAATGAGCTTTTGTGTGTCAGGAAGTGTGATGATGGCACAGGACAGAACTGGGTTCAGATCTTTTGTTCTTAGGTTCTCTATGAGTCGTACTCTACTTCACAGCACCTAACAACAACAATGTACTCTAGATTCATCCATGTTATACAGTGTTCCACAAATTCTTTATTGTTTTTCAGTGTTGCATGGTATTCCATTGTGTGGATGCACCATAGTTTCTTTATTCATTCATTCCTTGATGGGCACCTGGGTTGTGTCCATCTCTTTGCTATTGTAAATAATGCTGTAATAAACATGAGTGTGCCTAAATCAGTTTATGCCAGATATCTGTCTTTAGGATGGATATATGTGCCTAATAGTGAGATTTTTTTTTCTTTTTATCAAATGGTATTTCAGTTTTCAACTTCTTAAGGAAGTACAAACTTCTTTCCATAATGATTGCACCAGTTTTGCATTCTCACCAGCACTATATGGGAGTCCCATTCTCACCACACCTTTGCCAGCATTTATTTCTTGGCTTAATGAACATTGCTATTGTTATTAGGGTGAGTGGCTGATTTTTTTTTAATAGATTGTCAAGACTTTCTTCCAAGAGTCTCCTGGATGTGCTGGAACCTTCAACCTTTTGATTGGCAGCCAATGTTCACTATGTTAACTCGATTGATCAGACTCACAGAATCTTTATGCCAATTTCTTTTCTTTTTAACTTCTAGGCAGGTTTTGTTCTTTTTTTCTCCCATGTGTGTTCTGTCTGTCTTTCTCTCTTAAAAATATCTACTTTTTTCTTTTTCTTTTCTGCTCAGACACAAAAACTAATTAGAAAGGCTTTACAAACCCTAACCAAGTGAAATCTTTCCCAGCAGAAACAGTGCTGAACCACAACTTGACTCTGAGCCCATGGCAGTCCGGTAGGGATCTTTTCAAGCATTCTGTTCAGGGGCTTTTAAAAGAGAAAATTTCTAACTTCAGCTCAGAGGAGTATGATTAACTTGGAGTGGATGTGGTAGTTCTAGTCACGTAATTTTAGGCATTCTAATTGGTAGTTTAAAAATAGCAGGGCTGCAGCCTCCTCCTCTGTAAAGTTCTTCCCTTTGTCTCCCCTGGGACTGTGTGTTGTATTTAGGGGTCTTATAACTGCTGGTGCCACCTGGGAACTAAGAGTCTAATCTAGTCTCTTCCAGTCTGTAGGGACCTGGCCCTGAAATAACACAAAGGTAATAAAAATTTTGTGTTTCTTCAGGAATACCTTGAGCCTCAACTCAGATATGGTGCTCCCCTCTCTTTGTCCCCCATAATAACTAGGTGTTTAAGAGATGTGCTGCAGTGACAATATTCAATTAAATCCATTTTGGGTACCTTGAGCTTCCAGCTGAACTCGCATCATATTATTGTCAGGTAATAAGTACTTTGGGATGTCATCAAGAAAAGGAAAACACTGATTTCAAACAACCGATTGTCGCCAAAATTCTTTCCCATGTCTGTGTGAGGCACGCTCCATAAGCTGGAACAAATGTGTGTTCCTTTTTGCTTCTGTTTCAGTTGGCAGCAAGACAACATACATCAGCACAGATACCACAACAGAGCTACATTTTTCCCTGTTGCTTTTCTAAGGAGTCCTAAGAGTCTCTGCTGGTCTGAAAAATGTCACTAGTCTTCACCTAACTTTACTTTCTGAGGGACACTTTGTGCTTCACTGAAGTGGGGTGACATTAGTTAGAGCTATAACACTGCTTGCAGGAACGCACTTGTCTTATTGTCATAGCTGGGAGTTTTGAGGAGCTTGCTGAGGACTCTCAGTGGACACTCCCATCCACTGTGGCCTATGGTCTGTCATCCCTGCTTTGTGTTTTATTAGCATAGGGTCCTGCACTCTCTCAACCACTGAGGCCACAAAAACACATGCTATATTAAATCCATAAATCCCAGGGTGCCAAATCCTTGGGATATCAGCTGATGAAAGCATCACTCTCTCACCTGCAGTGAGTCATAAATTTCCTGTCCATTTACATCAAGGGCCTGCAGTGTGAAGAGAACACTGCCACAGTCCCAGCATCCTTTCTTCTTGCCCTTTTACCCAAAGGGGCTTGCAACAACTGCTCTCTTACAACTGAAACCGCCTCAGGATAGTCTGTTTTTCAAAGCAGGACATAGGGAAAAGAAAACAGTGTCCTCAGCCCTTAGCCAACTGGCTGAAAACAGAAGATGAAGTCCAGTAACGAGACTCTTGTCCTATCATCTCAAGTTATCAGATCACGTTAAAAATATGAGTACATGCATTTAGCCATGCCTCAATTTCTTCTTCCAGCATCTCCCTCAGGGACCAGTTATAAGATTGACTGTTATTGTTCTTGTTAGGTGCTGGTGAATCCATCATGGCTCAGTGATCCTATATACAACAGAACTCTGCCTGCAACATGTGCCATCCTCATAATCTCAGCTTTTAAGTTCATTGTTGAAACCAATGGGTCAATCCAGCTTGTTGAGGGTCTTCCTCTTTTTCCACTGACTCTCTGCAACACCAATTATTCATATTAACAAGAGCAATGACTTAAAAAAATACTATATAACATGAGAGAGGCTACAGAGCATTATGCTAAGTGAACTAACTCAGGCTCATAAGGACAAATACTGCATAAGATCATTACTAAAAAACATAAGACCATTATTGTAAAAACAATACAAAAGACAACTAGTAAGCTGTATATGGATATCTTAAGAGGGAAGGAGAGGGATTTGGAGGCCTCAGTGTGGGGAGAGGGGAAAATTATGAGGTCGCAGAGTTTGGTGAGTGGAAGGAAGGTGTGAAGGAATTAGTAAAGATTCAGTAGGTGTCTGAAAAGACAGGGTAATAGGGCGTAGATCAACCGTGATTAATTTTATAAGATACAACATCTGAGAATGATCTTATGTAACACAATGTGAATTCAAAAAAATAAAAAACAAAACACAAAAATTGAAATTGAAAACCCAAATACATGGCCTCCAATCCCTCTATTATTTTTCTGAGAAGGCAGGCCCAGGAAGGGAGTCTCAGTGCCCTGGGAAGGGGGGTGAAGTCTTGTACTTGCTTTCCTTTCATTAAACAATCAATTTATGGCTTCAAGTCATTTGTAGTTACCAGTGGAACCTGACAAACACCTTCTAACAAAATGAGATGGTCTCTGCTGTAAGATGCAGTGATGCTTTTTCTCGACATGAGGGACAGTTAAGAACGTGCTCAATGGCCACCTAAGATACAATTGGTCTCTATAAGCCTGAAAGAGCAGAGGAATCAAGGAGCACTAGGAACAGCATAAGGAAATGAACTGCAGAGCTATCTGCCTTCATCAACTCTATTGCTGTGAGAACAGAAGAAGAAGGTATCTGGCTACCATTACTACATGTTTTGATCAAAGACCTGGCAGATGGAGTCAGAGAAAAAAAAAATCAAAAATGCAGAACAGAATTTCTGATTCTTATAAAAACCAGTCTAACCTGGCTTATGAGGCTGGGGAAACCGCTGAATTTATTGCCCTAAGATAATATTTGACTCTTGAACTTTGAAGCTATCTTTAAACAAAACAGCAGGCCATCTCAGCACACCAAACTCTGACAATGAGTTTGGAACTGGCTCACAGCTGACCTTACACCAGGTTTCCAAGGCTGTAAATCGCACAGAAGAAGCTTGTCTATCTTTCTTCTGTGGACCTGCTGGTAGATCTGAATTGCTGGCAGCATGGTAAAGAATATTCACCTTGAGCTGTATACTTTTGACAATACTAATTCTAAAACAGATAAAAATGTTAAGAGACAGAAAGTCTACGTATATGTACATACACACACATACATGATATTGTTGCTAGGTGCCTTTAAGTATGGCTTCCTATGAACAAACAGATCTGAACCCTGTCCTATTCTACGCCATCTTCATCCTTTCTGACACACTTGAACCTATTGCTGCAATCACTGTGTCAACCCCTGTCATTGAGGGCCTTCTCTCTTTTACTGACCCGTTACCTTTCAAACAGGATGTCACTCTCCAAGGAATAGCCTCTCCTAGCAACATGCCCAAAGTATGTGAGATGAAGCTTTGGCATCTTTGCCTCCAAAGAGCACTTTGGCTATACTTTCTCCAACACATATCTGTTCTTTTGGCAGTACATGAAAGATTCCACATCCTTTCCAACACAATAGCTCAAAGGCTTCCCTCCTTAGTCATTGTCCAGCTCCCAGATATACAGTAAGTGACTAGAAAGATCATCTCCTGAATGGCACACTTTAGCCTTTAAACTGACAGCATTACTCTTCAGTAATTGGAGCAGTCCATGACAGAGGACTTGACCTATCCAATGCATTTCCAGGTCTCCTCATTGCTGGTACCAAGGGTGTTGATTGTGGATCCAAGGAAGAGGAAATAATTGATAACTTCAATCTTTTCTACATCTATTATGATGTTGTCTATAGGTCTTGTGATGAGGATTTTTGTCTCTTGATGTTGAGATACAATCCATATTGAAGGCTGTTGTCTTTGATCTTTATGTTTCTATGTGTATGTGTACATATACATGTTATGTTGTTATGTGCCGTCGAGTCGCTTGCGACTCATAGCGACCCTATGTACAACAGCCCTAAACTCCACTCTGTCCTGTGCCAATAGCACTGTCTCTGACACTCCCATTCCAATTATCCCAGTCACCGAATCAATCCACCTCATAGAGGGCCTTCCTCTCCTGCGCCGTCCCTCCACCCTCCCAAGCATGATGTCCCTCTCCAAGGACTGGTCTCTCCTCAAAACATGTCCAAAGTATGTTAGACAGAGCCTCAGAATCCTTGCCTCCAAGGAGCCACCCGGTTTAACCCTTTCCAGGACAAATCGGTTTGTTTTCCTAGCAGTCCATGGTATTCTCAATACTCTTCTCCAGCACCACAGCTCAAAGGCATCAATTCTCCTCCTATCCTCCTTGGTCATTGTCCAACTCTCTGGTGCATAACAAGTGCTTGCGAAGACCATGGCCTGTATCAGATGCACCTTAGTCTCCAGAGAGACACCATTGCTCTTCAGTACTTTGGAGAGGTCCCTAATAGCAGACTTTCCCATGGCAATGCACCTTTTAATTTCCTGGCTGCTGGTGCCAAGACTGTTGACTATGGAGCCAAGCAAACTAAAGCTGTGTACAGTCTCAATCTCTTCACCATCCATCCTGATGCTGCCAATTGGTCCAGTGGTGAGAATCTTTGTCTTCTTGACATTGAGCCTCAATCCATATTGTAGGCTGCAGTCCTTGACACTCTGCAGCAGGCGCTTCAGGTCCCCTTCAGTTTCAGCAAGTAGGGTGTGTCATCCGCATAACGCAGGTTGTTTAGTTCATATACGTACATACACAAAATCACCCAAAGAGAATAGAAAGGACATTTTGAAATTGGCCATGTTGGCCATGACTTGGCAATGTGAAGTTAGGCCTAGCAGATAAAGAGTCACCTAAGAGAGTATAGGATGTAGAAGAGTGTTAGAGGGATTATTGTCCCTACTTCAGGGCTGCAAGCATCCTACCTGCTCAGGTAGCTACTACAGCCCATCCCTTACCTGAGAAATGACTCTAGAGAAGTGGACTGAGGAGGTCCAGGAAAATAGACAGGGGCTTATTGTGACATAGATTTTATTAATTATCACCTTTAAAATTAATCTATTCCTGTAATTAGATGCAGGCAAACTAATGCAAGTGTATTATAAGTAAGGGGGAGGGGAACTCTTGATTTACCAGAAAATAAAATTATAAAAAAAAAAAGCTCCTTCTAGACTACCCCCAAACAAGTAGTCAGCCTATTCAGCATGAGAGGACAAGTTGTCCAGAGCACCCACGAATGCTCGTTTCTCGGTAACTTGTGTTAAGGTCTTCTCTAAGCACAGCGTGAGCCTAACATGGAGAGCCGAGCTCCAGTCACCACAAGTGCAGTTTCTCTGGTTCCATATGAGGCTGTTAAAAAGTCGAGGTCGTTCTGTAAGGCAATATCTATAAATTCTAGATCCCAGCCTAAACGTGCACAAAGTGGTGTGTGTATGTCTTCAGTCAGATTTCACTGTCACGGGAGGTGAGGGAATCAAAGGCTGGGGGTTGGTCTTTAAAGGACCTGGAGAAATTTATGACTCAATTTAAAACCACTTGTAGTTTATCAAAGCAAAGGAAATGGAATAGCAAGCTTCAGGGCAGGAGCAGATTTTCTCTGAGAGTGAAATCAGAGACTGTCCTTCTCCCTGGTCTTCCACGACAGCAGAATCTTTCCCCAAATCCCACGTACTTGGTAAAAATGTGATCTTTTCTGGACATGACCAACAATAAAACCAGAGTTAGAAATGTCAAGATTGCCTTTCTTATCTTGCTTCTTTGAAGGTTTGAGGGCAGCTTGGAACAAACAGAAATACAGAGGACTCCAGATTCGGGTTTAGTCTCCAACTTGACCATGGCTGATGTAAAGTTGACCAACACAACTAACTGTTCTTCATAGAATGGATGAGGTGATTAAATGCAATATCCTTCAGTCACATATTCTTTAGTTCTTAGCTAGTATGTTGTTGTTGAGTACCATCGACTTGGAACTGACCCATAGCCGACCCTCCAGCACAGAGGCGGTTAATCACATGGAAGGAGATAACTCCTTTTCCTCCTGAGGCTGTAAATAATAACAAGAGGAGACTGACCATCTTTCTTCCTCAGAATCGCTGTGGATCAAACCCTTTGAGTTAGCAGCGTAACTTGCTACATACTACACCTTGAGAACTCCTATGCACACACACATGTTCCTTGAGATGCTCCTTAAGACTTTTCTGAGCATCACGATCTGGGATCCTTTGACCCTGCTTTCTCTTACCCTGTGTAGTTACCCCTCCTTCCTGTTCGGCCTACAACAGCCCAGGATGGCAAGTCCAAACTGCTCTAACAACAATGATAATTGGTGTGACCAGGAGGCCAAACAGTCTGGCTCTACCTGTGGGACTCTTCTGAGCTCTGGGTCACTTTATGTGGCCAGTAAAGGGAGCTTGGTTCCCCTCAAGCTGTGACCATGCTCATTAATGGCCCTCCCTTCTGCTGCCACTCAGAAAGATGACATGTGGCTGTCTCTCTTGGTCGCCGCACATTAAGCCTCATCTCACAATGGGCACTTGGTCTGGCGCTGACCTGGGCATTTGAAAGTGACATTGCTATTTCCTGCAAACTGACAGTCATGAATCATTTCCAGCCTAAGGTAAAAATTTACATTTCAACATGCAGCAAGTTAGAGAGTATTTAAGAAACTGGGCAGAGATCCTTAGCCGCTGTCCATAGATTTTGTTAATGAATTTGGCAGAGAGGAGTTGTATTCCTGGGCTAAGGATTAGAACAAAACTGATCTGTTTTCCTATGTAATGAACTGCTGACAAAATTATTCCAAATGCGACTTTCAAGAAAAAAAAAGAAAGAGAAAAAAAGCTTCTGCCAGCAAGCTCAAGTCTCCAAGCTATGAATTAGATAATGGGCTTTTATAAACCCACAGAGGGAAACCCTCAGAGGATTTATGTGGGTGAGGAGAGCATGTCTGTCCTTTGCTGCCCCCTCCTCCCAATGCTGGCATGTGGTGCAAAGGCCCAGGCCCTTGTAACAAATGCGAAGCTAACTGAAGCCCTCGCCAGAGTGCTGTCTGTGCTGACCCATCCAGGCTCCCAGTTGCTGTTCTTACCAGAACCTAGCACAGAGCAGCCCTTTGGGAGTAAGCTTCTTCCTTAGCCCTGTACATGACCTTCCCAAGGATGTACCCCGCACTCCCATCCCTAACCCCAATTCAGGGAATAAGACCCAAATGTCCCATTAAACTGAGTTGACAGCTCTGAGAGTAGATGAAGGAAATATTTGAATATAAATATCCCCCTGGAAAACAAACCCCACATATCCTTTTCAACCAGGGATCAGGATCCCTTTCACAAACAGAACTCTAAGGCTGTAGTCAGAAACCAACAAGGTCTCAGACTGTGATGATAAGAATCTTCAGCATGACTTCTATCCAGCCTTTCTCTAAGGGCGAAGGCAGGTCCAGGCACACGGGACTATGATGTCCTCCCCAACCACTTAAATGTTCTCTGGTCCAAGGGCTACAAATCCTATTTCCACTCCTGCAGAGAACCTTGCCTTGGTTAACTTTGATTACCTCTCAGCCTAACTGTCTGTTTTGACTACAGAATCCAAAGCTCAGGATCAACCTAATACTCACTGCCCACTCTGACTGTGTGTGCCCTTGGCCCACCAGCTTGGAGCTCTGGCCGGACTCCCAATAATCACTTGGGCATGAGGACAGTCTGGCTGTGACACCTGTCAGCCAAATTATGGCCAAAATAATCTGGCAATACCTACATTTTTGGATTCTCCAAAGAGACTCCAAAGGCGGTTAGCATTCTCATGTAACTAGTATACTCACCCTAGAAGTCACCAAGGATTTCTGTACCAAAGTCAACATCATATTTGAGAAGGTGATAAACAAATAGACGGCAGGACAATTTGTCTTTTATTGGCACCGAGAGGATATAGTGGATGAGAATTTTCTAAAATATTTGCACCAACTTCAGCTCAAAAACTAAGAGGACAAAATTACCTCTGTGGGCAGTCACTGGTTATGGACATGTCATCATCAGAGAGGTAAAAATTGCTTCTTTTTACTTCTAATAATTTTCTCCTACAAATCAGCACAGTATAGACAGTTGTACACAGATATTTATCTGGCTCTGATCTAAGTCATTCTACCCAGTCTTTATGATTGTGCTGTTTTTGCCTTTTCTCTTGATTTGTCCCTGACTTTTCTGGTGGGATGTCAAGTATTGCTCTAATTTCTAAACCACTTCTCTGACACTTGGAGAACTCAACTATTAAGTATTGGACTGTGTTCTTCCCCTGAAATATATTGAAATCCCTGATTTCTGTGATTGTATCCACATTTGAAGGTAAGAGGTAAGGACTTTGGAGATGGTTTCAGTAAACATGGAATAGTATTAGAGTAGTTGTGTTCATGTGCCATCAAGTTGGAAATGACTCCTTGCTGACCCTCCAGCAAGTTTTCAGAGGCTGTAAATCATGTGAGAGGATATTGCCCATCTTTATCCCACAGAACAGATGGATTTGAACTGCCTGCCTTTTAGGTTGGTAGTGTAGCTCCTTATCATATAGGCCAGTAGAAATTCCTATTGGAGTAAGGTGAAGTCTAATCCAGTATAAACAGTGTTCTTATGAAAGAGAAGAGGCATGGAGTCAGGAACACAGACAGAAGGTGGCCAAGTGAAGGAGAGAGAGAGATTGCAACTACCCATCAGAGAACACCTGGGGCGTCCAGATGCTGTGAGGGACAAGGGAGGATCTTCGCCTGGAGCCTTTAGAGATCTTCGCCTGGCTCTCAACTAATAACTAAAAAGTTGGAGATTAAAATTCATGTGCACATGCTTTGGAAGAAAGAGCTTATATGCTACTTCCAAAGAAATCAACCACTGAAAATGTAAGGAATCTTGTTCTACTTTGGCATCTGTGGGACACCATGACTTAGCATCAGCTTGACAGAAGCTGGATTCATTCATTTGTTTGAGAGCCTGTAGGTTTATGAGGGAGCTCTGGTGCTTCGTGGTGAGTAGTTCCGCTGCCAACACAAAGGCATGCAAATTGAATCCACCAGCTTCTCCACTGGCAGAAGATGGCCAGTCCCCTCCCTTGTTATTTACTGCCTCTGAAAATCTACTGGAAGGTCAGCTATGAGTCGGTTCTGACTCCACTGTAGATGACAACAACAACAAAAGAGATATATGAGAAAATGAATTCCTGATGTTGTAAGCTACCCAGTTTGTGGCACTTTGCTCTAGCAAAACAACATTTTGTAGCCTGTTCTAGCACATATTTTCAAAGGAGAGTTCTGGTTGCCTCAGGATAAGGAGCTGCGCTGTTGACTCAAATGCACAAATCTACTGGCTTCTCCACGGGTGCAATTTACAGCCTCTGAAATCCCACAGCAGGGTCAGCTGTGAGTTGGTTCTGACTGGACAGAACACAACAATAGCAACAATATTCCCACAGAAGCTCCCTTCAGTGCCATAGTCCATATTGACTTGTGCTGCCAGCCCAAGAGCTACATGTCTCTGGTGGGTTGAATCCACCAGTTGAATCCTCAGGAGAAAGAGGAGTAGTTTGCTCTGTTGGGATTTACCGCCCTGGAATCTCAGTGGAAAATGCTGTGAGCCAGAGCCCACTCCACAGCAGTGAGGTTTCTGAGTGATTCTCACAGAAGACTGATCTCTGTGACCACCATTGTTTGGTGGAGTCCTGCTCTGCATGTAGGACCGCCGTATTAAATCCCTTGACTCGCACCCTTTCTGCAGCTGCTTATCATATCAGAAAAACAGTGGGCTATTCTGGCCTCCTCTCCTGGCCTGGCTCTCTCTACGGTCCCTACATGAGCCAGAACTGAAATGCTCAAGATATAAGAGCCTGTGATGAACAAACCCTATCATCCCTTGTATGTTAATTGTTGGTCATGTTCTTTTCTCATAAACGTCGCACCCAGAATAATTACCTCTCAAAAGACTTCACAAATTAGAATTGTTTCACCTTCTATCTTACTATCCCTCAAAGCTTTTGAACCTAACCTACCCATCTGTTTGAAGTCTCCTATTTCTATGTGACTGTTGGCCTTCTCAATCATATACCTGTAGGCTGAGACACTAGACGGAGTTGGAGGTATAAATAAATACTAGCTTTATTACAAGTTTATTAGCTATAAAATAGAGAAAAAAATAAATGGATATATCTAGAAAGTATCCAAAGATGGTGAACTTACTGCTGTTGAGTGACTTCTCCCTTTGTCTGATTTCTGAGGCTGTAAATCATAACAGGAGGAGACTGCCCAGCTTTCTCCCCAGGAACTACTGGTGGGTGTGAATCACCAGAAATATTTAGTCTTCGGGTTAGCAGCTCAACTGGGTCTGATCAGAACTTCCTAAAGATGTTGAAAGTAAAAAAACTTGTCTGTTTTGCTTTAAAAGTACCTATGTTGTCTTGGACAATGACTAAGAATGACAGAAGAAGAATTGATGCATTCAAGTTGTGATGCTGGAGGAGTCTTGAACTTACCATGGACAACCAGGAGAGAAAATAGTTCTGTCATGGAGAGGGTGAAACCAAGTTTCTCCTTGGAGGCTAGGATTTTGAAGCTCCATCTCACATACTCTGGGCATGTGGCCAGGAAGGGATGGTCCTTTTAAAAGGACATCATGCTTGGAAGGGTGGAGGACAGGACAGGAGAGGAAGACCCCAGATGAGATGGATTAACATGTTAACTGGGACAATGGGATTTGGTGAGAATGGCTGTTCAGAATTGTTGTACATAGGGTCACTATGAGTAGTAGGTGACTCGACAGCACATAAAAACAATAACATTTTGTCTTATAGTACATGTCTTTTGTCTTTGTGAACTAAGTATATTTTTGTAATAGTAAAATATTGCTTTCTTTTCAAGAGCTATTCTCTGTTCATGTAATATTCCTGGCGACCTAGGTGACAAATAGATAAAGCTTTGCTACTTGTAATACCCCACTCCCTTGCCATGGAATTGACTCACGGATGAGCATGTGAATTAATCCAGATGTTGAAGTCAGCCTACTTTTTGGTTCTTGTTGTAGTTATGTGCCATCGAGTCGTTTGCAACTCATAGTGACCCTATGTACAATAGCCCTAAACCGTGCTCTATCCTGTGCCAATCTCATTGCCTCTGACACACCCATGCCGATTACCCCAGTCACTGAATCAACCCACCTCATAGAGGGTCTTCCCCTCCTGCGCTGCCCTCTACCCTACCAAGCATGATGTGCCTCTCCAAGGACCTGTCTCTCCTTACAACATGTCCAAATTATGTCAGACGAAGCCCCAGAATCCTTGCCTCCAAGGAGTAGCCTGGTTTAACCC
>NW_006399890.1:2659827-2664549 GCF_000299155.1 Elephantulus edwardii | reverse complement strand
CTTATTCGGGGCTTTTTTCCATTCCATACGAAATTGGAGATTGCCTTTTCCATCTCGTTGAAGAATGGGGTTGGTATTTGTATTGGGATTGCATTAAATGGGGAATTAACTTGAATTTCATTTATCTCATTTTGAAACAGAACATTCCTGAACACTATCTTCCTTAACTTTAGGGTTATAAGAATTGAATCTTTCAATGCAGTGAAAAAAAATGTGAAAGAGTAAATATGAATGTTTAATTGAATCAGTAGATGGAGAACACACGGCTGGTTAGCAGCACACAGAGCAGGCTCACAGCAATTACCAGCCCGTACTTTTAAAAAAGATTTCTTCTGAGAGGGATTTGACATTTGAAAAGAAAATATTTCTTTTACTGTAGAGACCCGGATAGTTTTGACATGAAAAACCATAGTTTTCAAATGTGTTAGCTGATCTCCACGTGATCAAGCAAACTTAAGGGAAACCCAACTGTTTTGCAAGCATTTGAAGCCAAAGCAGAATGAATCGGAGGATTCATTTCTCTGTCCTTCCCTCTGTCATGGAAATAACTGCTGAACCTTATCATCAAAATGCACAAATCATGGTACATAATGTATATTAAGACGAGAATAATTTGCCCGTTCTATCAATTGGATGCTTCAAGTAGAAAAAAGCAAAAGTAGCAGAGCCCAAAGCAGGACAGAGCCTGTCTCCCTCAAATGCTCTAGCAGATCTAAGGTTTCAGAGCTCCAGACCCACCCCAGCTTTTTGCTCTGCCCTCCTTTTTCCTCTGAGACGGCTTCTTAACTCCAGTCATCATATCCTTGTTCCTGAATCTACATGGAGAGAAGGACTAAGAGCACACCCTCCTTTTAAGGAGATGTCCCAGAATGGCATAAAACTTTCTGGCCAAAATTAGTCACCAGACCACTCTGAAATCCAAAAGAGCTGGAGGAAACCATCTTCAATTGCGTGCCAATGTTTAGCCTACTGAGAGATCAGGGCTCTTATTAATTAGATAAATAGTGGAAGGAGTACTGCGGGGAAACTACCAGTACACGCAAGAGTGGTGGAGAAGAGATGGGGGCAGGAACCCAGAAATGCAGGCTGAAAGATGGTTTTTCAAAAGGTGCTGTTTCTTAGACAAAGCTGTAGGCCATACAAGCACATGTGTGCATGGTTGTATGCCAGCTTTTTCTATCTTGTCTCTCATAGAAACAAAGTCCTAAAAACAAACTTAAATAGGACCAGACAATTCTGTCACATATGGTTTTTTATCCACTGTATAAGCAAGGCTAGCATATTTGCTGACATCCTTTGGACCTGTTGCCCCCTCCACTGAGATTTACTATTCTGTATGCTTCATCCAGAATACAACAAAAGAAGACAAATTGTTTGCATTTTCAAAAGAATAGTTAAAAGATATGGGGTATAGTAGAAGTCTATATAACACATAGTTAAAAGAAATTTTTGGAAAAGAGGAATAAATGGTAAAGAGTAAGTACTTGAAAAGGTAATAATTTTGACTTCTAATTAAAAAAAACACCTACTTCATGCCAATACTTGACTACATGGAGAGTGGAAAAGAGAAAAAGACATAACTCTACAAAGATAGAGTAGAAGAACAAACACATTAACATTTTTCAGGTGGTGGAAAAGCATCTGAGTCAGCAAATGGGAGCCTCGATTTAAATGACAAAGGAAAAAGTCAACAATAACCAGGCTGATTTCTACATTAAAGTCCAAGAATGACTCAGGGATGGGAAGACTGAAAATCTTGAAAAGCAGAATTGGTTGAAAGCCCTCATGAGAAGTAGTAACTCTTATTATTGTTAGGTGCCAACAAATCAGCTCCCAGTGACCCTGTGTACAAGATCCCACCATGCTTATGTCCCCTGTTGCAGTTATTGTGTCGTCCATCTCATTGATAGTCTACCTATCTTTCTCTGACCCTTCACCATTTCAAGTTTGAAGTCCTTTCCCAAGGACTGTTGCCTCCTGACAACATGCCCAAAGTATGTGAGACAAAATCTTATCATCCTTACTCTTAAGGAAGATGCACTTCTTCCAAGACAGACGTGTTTGTTCTTTTGGCAGTCTTTGGTACATTCAATACTCTTCAATTTGTCTTTGAGTTTCCTCATTTACTGTCCAAACTGTCACATGCATATGCCTCAACAACAACAACAACAACAATGAAACAAAAATATCATGACTTGGGCTAGGCACATCTTAGTCTTTAAATTGACATCCTTATTTTTAGCACTTTATTTTTTCTTTCTTTCTTTCTTTCTTTCTTTCTTTCTTTCTTTCTTTCTTTCTTTCTTTCTTTCTTTCTTTCTTTCTTTCTTTCTTTCTTTCTTTCTTTCTTTTTCTTGTTGTGTACCATCAAATCAGATCTGACTGGCATAGAAGGAGCTTGCCCCTGTCCCCTTCTCCAGTGGAGCATCTGGTGTATTTGAACTGTGTACCTTTGGGATTGCAGCACAGCTTTTTGCCACTAGGCCACCAGAGCTCCAATTGTTATAGCATTTAAAGAGAACCTTACATCAAATGTGCCCAGTGCAACACATTGTTTGACATCTAAATACCCTCTTTTACTAGGTGTGTAGTCAGATGACCCTCCCTTCTCAGTCTGATTTCAATCTCAACTGCCACTTATTAGCTCAATGACCTATGATATATCATTTCACTGAGCTTCCTTTTTCACCTATAAAATAGGGATAGTAACAGAACTTATTCTGTAAGGCTATACTGAGGACTGAACGAGCCAGTATATTTAAAGTGCATAAAACTGTCCTTTAGTCACAGTAAATTATCTTCACATATTTAAATAAAGCACTAAATAAGTAGATGGTATAGGAAGAGCTCTGCAATAACAGGCACTTCCAACTGTGTTAATCTCTCTGAGATATTTGGGAGGGGGAAATCACACAATGATCTGTTATCACAAAATATTTAACAATAAATTGGGTAACAAATATAGTAAATCCTCTATCAATTCTGTTGAAAGTGGAGAGTTGGAAACTATTTAAGTTGAGAAAGACCTCAAGTGTAATAAGCTAACTGTTGGTTGGGCTGTTTGAGCACACCATATGCTTTCTGGAAAAAGATGAGACAGTGTCCTTTTGCTAAGGTTATAGACTCAGAAACTCAATGAAGGGTCGCCATGAGATAGAAACAATTTGACATCAGTGGAGGTTTTTTGGTTTTGGCTTGAGAAAGGAATTGTTACTCAGTCATTAGGATCTGATAGACAGTATTTTACTCAAAAGAGGAACGGCGCAAGACAAGAAGACCCTGGAGAAGATGCATTGACACAGTAACTGGGGTAACGGAAATAGGTGTATTGGAGACAGATTGGTTCAGGATAGCACAGAGTTCAGAGCCATTGTACATAGCATTGCTTTGCGTCTTTGGCAACTCAATGGCACATAACTATGAGAACAACAATAACAACTTTAGGATCATATACTTTCTCAATGCCTAAACTAGCATATTTCTGTCTTCTTTGGTATCTCAAAGCATTCATTGCTGGTTTTGTTATTATATGCCATAAAATCCACTATAACTCACAGTGACTTATTGAACAACATACTGAAATCTTGCCTTATCCCATGCTCAGTGTTCATCAACTCTGACATGCTTGAGCCCTTGCTGCACTGTGTTGATCCATTGTGTTTTGTTGAGGGTTTTCCTCTCTGTTGCTGCCACCTTTGCAAGCATGATGTCTTTTTCCAAGGATTGGCTTCTCCTAACAAAGTATGTAAGACAAAGTCACACCATCCTTGCCTTTAAGGAGCACCCATACTTTTGTTTGTCCTTTTTGGAAATCCGTAGGATATTCAGGACTCTTCTCTAACACTACAACTCAAAGATAGCAATTCTTTCTCATAAAATTCTAAATGGAAAGTCATAATACTCTTTTTTCTCTCAGAAATGAAAAGAAATTTTAAAAGTGTTAGTTCTCTAACACTACAACTCAAAGATAGCAATTCTTCCTCCTAGTAAAACTCTAAATGGAAAATCATAATACTCTTTTTTTCTCTCAGGAATGAAAAGAAATTGTATAAGTATTTATTTGCTCTAAAGATCAATTATAGGTAAGGGCACATTTGGATGTCAGAGATCTTGGCCCCAGTAAAACAGGCCTTGCCAAAATGCCCTTGGAAAGCTCAGTGTCTTCCTGGTTTGGAACCAACTGATAAGATATTGGTTTTGAGAGTGACAGCAGCAGTCTAGGGCAGAGTGCAGTCTACCCTTAGGGAAGCAGTTGAAGTAACCTAGTTTCTCAGTGGCCTGGAGAGTTTTGATGCCTCCAGTTTGTCATGCAGTTTGAAGCAAGAGGCTTCAAGATAAAGCTGCTTCTGCTAGAACCAAGAAGGTAGGTGTCTAAAGAGTCCAGATCCAAGAATCACCAAGACTTGACTCTTTAGCTAGGTACACCCAAAGAAGCTAATTCCTTCCTTCTTAGAAATTGTGCTCCAGACACTTGCTTATCTTTGTAGGGAATAGCTTTGTTCATAAAAATGCTGAAAGTCAGCCACTGTTTGCTCTAAGATTGGGATTGGAATTGGGATTGGGATTGGGAATGAAGGTAGAGAGAAAAATGAAGAGGCAAGTCTTCTGTTCACAAAATAAGTCTGGACAGTCCTGGGACAGCAGCCAACAGAGCTGACACTGGCTGAGCCTTGTGTGTGCCTCACTTGACCTCCCAGAATAGTGTGAAGCCCAGAAAGGAAA
>NW_006399890.1:2658897-2659425 GCF_000299155.1 Elephantulus edwardii | reverse complement strand
GTAATCTCCAGTTTCATTTGGAATGGAAAGAAGCCCCAAATAAGCAAAGCACTCCTTAAAAATAGAAAAAAGGTAGGAGGCATCTCACTTCCTGACTTCAAATCCTACTACACTGCCGTGGTAGTTAAGACAGCATGGTACTGGTACAGTGACAGACACATAGATCAATGGAATAGAATTGAGAACCTGGAAATTAGCTCTTCTACTTACGGTCAACTGATTTTTTTACAAGGAGATGAGATCAGTTAAGTGGGGAAACGGCAGCCTTTTTAACAAATGGTGTTGGCGAAATTGGAAAGGTATCTGCAGAAGACTTAAGCAAGATCCACACCTCACTCCATATAAAAAACCAACTCAAGGTGGATCATGGACCTAGGACTAAAACCAAGGACTATAATCTTCATTAAAGAAAAGCTTGGAAGAACTCTAGCAGTCCTAGTCCAAAACATAAACAGTCTTCCAAGTATCCTGAAAAATCTACAACTAGGAGAGGATAAAATAGATTAATGGGACCTTCTAAGAATCAAA
>NW_006399890.1:2650624-2658797 GCF_000299155.1 Elephantulus edwardii | reverse complement strand
CTCTAAAGGGCCCCTTTGGCAGTAGGAAACACATAGACTATTATGGAAATTGATTTCAGATTTGAACTGAACGAAGTTTTTGAATCAGATATATAGGGAGCTCTGGTGTAAGAAGTCGTAAGAAGCTGGCTGTAATCCCAAAGGCACGGGGTTCAAATCCAAGGGAGAAAGATGGACAATCTCATCCCATGCAAATCACTGCCTGTGAAAACCTGCTGGAGGGTCAGCCATAAGCCGGTTCCAACTGGATGGTACACAACAACGATAAGGTGGAGACTCCCACCTGGACTGAATGAAGCTTTTGAATGAGACACATGACTTTCCTATTCTCATCTAGTTATATAAAATTCTCATGTACGTCAACTCTTCCTTAGGGGGCTCTGGTAGCTTAGTGATAAACAGTTGTACTGCTTTCCCAAAAGCAAGCAGTTCAAATCCATCAGCTGAGAGAAAGATAGGCAATCTCCACGTGTGCTGTTTATGGCTTCTGAAGATCCAATGGAGGGTCAACCATGAGTCCGTTCTGACTCAAATGACACATAATGACAATAACAATCAACTCTTCTTGGTATATCCATAGTTTGCAGTTGCTGTCCTTTTAGGTCAAGGAGGATTGGGGTAGTAGCTGGGAGGGAGAATCAAGCATCTTGTTGGCATTTTCAAAGCCCCAAATGCTTGATATGATTTAATAAAGGTAAAGGTGACCCAACAGAATGTGGAAACTACAGAACAATCTCATTGATTTCACATGCAAGCAAGATTTTACTGATGATTATCCAAAAACGACTGGAACAGCACATCAACAGAGAACTACCAGAAGTCCAGACTGGTTTGAGAAGGGGTCGTGGTACTAGAGGTATTGTAGCTGATGTTAGATGGATCTTGGCTGAAAGCAGGGAATACCAGAGGAATGTCTATCTGCGTTTCATTGACTATGCAAAGGCATTTGACTGTGTGGATCATAACAAACTATGGTTGACTCTGAGAAGAATGGGAATCCCAGAACACTTGATCGTTCTAATGCGAAACTTATACTTGGACCAGGAGGCAGTCGTCAGAACAGAGCAAGGGAACACTGCATGGTTCAAAATTGGGAAGGGCGTACGCCAGGGATGCATCCTATCTCCATACCTTTTCAACCTATATGCAGAACTGATTATCTGGGAGGCTGGGCTCTATGAGGAGAAATGTGGGGTCAAGATTGGTGGACGATTTATCAATAATCTGCGTTATGCAGATGACACAACCCTGCTTGCTGAAACTGAAGGGGACCTGAAGCGCCTGCTGCAGAGTGTCAAGGACTGTAGCCTACAATATGGACTGAGGCTCAATGTCAAGAAGACAAAGATTCTCACCACTGGACCCATTGGCAGCATCAGGATGGATGGTGAAGAGATTGAGACTGTACACAGCTTTAGTTTGCTTGGCTCTGTAGTCAACAGTCTTGGCACCAGCAGCCAGGAAATTAAAAGGCGCATTGCAATGGGAAAGTCTGCTGTTAGGGACCTCTCCAAAGTACTGAAGAGCAATGGTGTCTCTCTGGAGACTAAGGTGCATCTGATACAGGCCATGGTCTTCGCAATCACTTGTTATGCATCAGAGAGTTGGACAATGACCAAGGAGGATAGGAGGAGAATTGATGCCTTTGAGCTGTGGTGCTGAAGAAGAGTATTGAGAATACCATGGACTGCTAGGAAAGCAAACAGATTTGTCCTGGAAAGGGTTAAACTGGGTGGCTCCTTGGAGGCAAGGATTCTGAGGCTCTGTCTAACATACTTTGGACATGTTGTGAGGAGAGACCGGTCCTTAGAGAAGGACATCATGCTTGGTAGGGTGGAGGGACAGCGCAGGAGAGGAAGGCCCTCTATGAGGTGGATTGATTCAGTGACTGGGGTAATTGGGATGGGAGTGTCAGAGACAGTGCGATTGGCACAGGACAGAGCGGAGTTTAGGGCTGTTGTACATAGGGTCGCTATGAGTCGCAAGAGACTCGACGGCACATAACAGCAACAACATCTGTGATTAAAAGCTATGATTTAGAAAAGTTATTGAACATTTTGATAGAAGGAAGGAGTGAGGAAGTGTAGTAGAAAAGATAAAAAAAGACTTTACAAAGCCCTTGGAGATCATTTAGAAACAGCATCAGACAAGGAGAGCTGACAATATTATTTCTCAATGTTACATGGCCTGGTATCACCAAGGGAACTTTCCATCTGATTAAAAGTAATTATTGCTGGCATTAAATCCAGTTGGAATCACCCAGCATGATTTATCTTCTATTTCATGCTGCTACCATATGCCCGACATTGTGGAGCAGAAACATTCTCTTTCATTCTGATAAATAGTACTTTGTAAATATTTAGAGACAGAAGCTCTGGATCGCTGAACAATTCTGACAGGGAACATGTGTACACGAGCGTGTTTTCCATGTTCCTGACAGAGGCTCTGTTAGAGATGTAGGAACCCAAAGCATCTGTGAAGTTGTGTATACCTTTCCCAAAAGTCCTGTGCAGAATAAACAGCAATCAGAGGAGTGTAGCTGGGCTCTCTTGCTGGAACTGTTGCTTTCCAAAAATACACAGCCATCTTACAGGAAGGCATATTGCTGTCTGCTTAGTGCTTAAGTCCCTGGGTAGTGCAAACTGTTGAACAGGCAACTGCTAATCAAAAGATTGGCAGCTGAAACTCACCTAGCGGAGCATCAGAAGAAAGGCATGACTATCTACTTCTGAAAGGTCAAGGTCACAGACATTGAAACCCCTATGGAGCAGATCTACTTGTCGTAAGTCAGAATTAAATAGTAACTTTTTGTTTTGTTTCACTATTGTATCATTTCTCAGACTGTCATACAGCGATCCTATGTACAATAGCTCTGAAGCCTGTCCTGTCCTGAGTCACTGATTCTAACACATCTACCCCCCATTGCCCAAGGAAGTATATCAATTCATCTCATGGGGTCTTTCCTTAAAGTGCTGTTGCTCCACCCTTCTAAGCATGATATCCTTCTCCAAGGACCAGTCCCTCCTGGCCATGTGCCCAAAGTATGTGAGACAGAGCTTCAAAATCCTAGTCTCCAAGGAGAAACTTGGTTTCACCCTCTCTATAATATTAATAGACTTTTTGGGGAACATTTTGTTCAAGGAAAAAATTTTATCCAGTGTTTCCTAAAGATTTCTATTTGTGGATTGCTGTTGTTGTTTACTGTTGAATTGGGGCCAACTCACAGCTGACCCTCCAGTGGGTTTTCAGAGGCTATAATATATATACACATATATATAATATATAGATATACACATATTATATATATATAATACATATATAATATATATATTACACACACACATACATATACATGAGAGTTGATTGCTGATCTTTATCCTTGAAGCAGCTGGTGGATTCAAACCACATGCCTTTAGATTGGCAGAGCTATGCCTTACCACTAGTCCGAGAAATATAATGGGTTAAATGCTTACTGCTAACTGAAAGGTCAGCAGTTTGAATCCATCAGCTGATGGCAAAAGGTGAAAATCTCCTCCCACTAAGATTTATAGCTTAAAAAAACCCCAGTGGAGTAATCTAAAATTGAGAGTTGAAACCAACTTGATGGCAGTGGGCCAGTTTGATTTTCGTTTTCAAAAGAAAAGGAGGGAATTGTTAAAGCTACTCCCCTGTAGGGTGGTCTTGGAGAAAATCTTGTCACTCTCTGTTCCTGTGAGAAAGACAGAATCACGCTGTGACCCAGCCTCTTCTATCTTGCTCTCTCTGAGTCAGTCAGCCTTCAGACTGAGCCCCCTCTTTCTCCATTCCTGCTTCCTGATGACAAACCAGGGTGCTCTGGTAGTCTAAATCAGAGGAAACTGTGCTGCTAACCCATGCTTCTGGCATTTTAAATCCACCAAGAACTATAAGGCAGACAGAGAGAGAGAATCACCTCTCATGCAATTTGCACAATCAGAATCCCAAGGAAGGGTCAGATATGGATTAGTTCAGACTCCACAGCAAAGTGTCTGAGGTTTTTTTAGTCTAGCAAATCGCTCAAACTAAGCTCCCACCTCTGCAGAGGGGCTGTCATCCTTTCTTCAGTATTTTGTCCTGTGCCCTTCTTAAACAAGTTGGGTACACCAGCTCCATCCAGGAAGACCAGTAGAAAACCTCAGGTTGTCTCTCTGCCCAGCATCAGCAGTGAATTTGGTAATTTGTTGTCTGCTGTGTTAGTTTCTTATGAAAATTCTTTGTTGCTTGGACCTCTGGTACTTTCACAGAACTCCTTAGAGTTTAACTAATGCAAATACTAGGTCACAGGGTATCTATTACTTTGCTGAGGTCTGGTAGCCTAATGGCAAGAAGCTATACTGAAATCCAGAAGGTACATAGTTTTAATTCACCAGCTGCTCCACAAAAGAAGAATGGGCAATTTCCTCCTGTGTTATTAACTACTTCTGAAACCCACCAGAAAGTCAGCTGTGGGCTGTTTCTAACTCCAAGGTACACACCAACAATAACAGAGTTGTCCTATGGTTTTCATCCTGCTTATTTATGTGAGAAATTGAGATTGTTGACAACATTAGCATGCTTGGCTCCACAATGGTACCAGCTGCCAGGAAATCAAAACATGAAATTGCTTTGGGAAAATCTACTGTCAGAGACCTCTCCAGAGGACTGAAGAGCAATGATATTGGTCTAGAGACTAAAGTGCACCTGATTCAGGCCATGGTCTTCACAATTATTTGCTATGCATCTGAGAGGCGGACAGTGACTAAGAATGATAGAAGAAAAATCAATGCCTTTGAGTTGTGCTGGAGAAGAGTATTGAATGTACCATGGACTGCTAAGAGAACAAACAAGTCTGTCCTGGAGAGGGTGAAAACAGGCTGCTCCTTGGAAGTAAGGATTCTGAAGCTCTGTCTGACATATTTTGGACATGTTGCAAGGAAAGACCAGTCTGTGGAGAAAGATTTCAGGCTTGGAAGGATGGAGGGACAGTGCAAAATTGGATGATTCTCAATGAGATGAACTAACTCAATGACCGGAGTAATGGGAGTAGGTATGTCAGAGACAATGAAGTTGGCTCAAGAGAGAGCAGGGTTCAGAGCTGTTGTACATAGGGGTGCTATGAGTCATAAGCAACTTGATGGCACATAACAACAACAACATCCTTACCAGTGTAACTTATCAGAGTTTTTTTTATTCAGCAAAGTGAGTGCTTCATAGCATCGTGAAACAAAAGAATGAATTATGTAGAAAATACTATCATCACTGGACACAAGGAAGGAGAGAAATAGAGCAAGAGAGCAAATCCATTATTATTAAAATGTCTAGAAAGGATGTCTTAAGGTGTTAGAGGATTTACTTTTCTTATTCTCCAGAAACTGTGGACCAGAGCCCAGTCAGACATCCAGACAAAAAGGAGGAGGGAGGGTGAGGAAGAGGGAATACAGAAAGGATATTAGCAAAGTTTTCTAAGAGAAAGGGGGGAAAAGCAGCAGAGAACATAATGTGTCTGCATATATTTTCTTCTGATTGAACTTGCACACATAAAATTAAATCCCAAGACTTTTTTAAATAGTCGTCCATCTGTATAATAAACAGTGGACTTAATGACATTTTAACACAGCATTTATATAGGATACAAGTCTGGTTCTTCTTCATTTATCAAATAAAAAATCCTCGACGTAAAAAAACTTGGAGTTTGTAGGTTACTCATCTGGCTGAAACAGGTTAACAAATCCCTTATGAAAACAAGGAATGGTTTGGAAAAGAGTCAATTCAGCATTTTCAATAAGTGGTGAGAAGGAAAAGTTGTTTGAGTAGCAAAGAGAATATGTGCAAGAGGAGTACAGTCCAAAGTTTTAACTACACCCACTCTTCACTTATCATCATGATGAGGTTCCTAAAACCATGCTTCAAAGACCAGGCCATTATTCTGTAAGGTGTACAGTTCCCTTCTTACATACGTGTATCCCTTTCTGGTTATAAGCATGGTTGTTGTTATGTGCCGTCGAGTCGTTTCTGACTCATAGCGACCCTATGCACAACAGCCCTAAACCCTGCTCTATCCTGCACCAACCGCACCGCCTCTGACACACCCATCCCTATTACCCCAGTCACCGAATCAATCCATCTCATAGAGGGTCTTTCCCTCCTGCGCTGTCCCTCCACCCTCCCAAGCATGATGTCCCTCTCCAAGGACCCGTCCCTCATGGCAACATGTCCAAAGTATGTCAGACGAAGCCCCAGAATCCTTGCCTCCAAGGAGTAGCTTGGTTTAATCCTCTCCAAGATGAATCTGTTTGTTTTCCTGGCAGTCCATGGTACATTAAGTACCCTTCTCCAGCACCACAGCTCAAAAGCATCCACTCTCCTTCTGTCCTCCCTAGTCATTGTCCAACTCTCTGATGCATAACAAGCGATTGCAAATACCATGGCCTGTATCAGGCGCAACTTAGTCTCCAGAGAGACACCGTTGCTCCTGAGTACCTCTGAGAGGTCCCTAACAGCAGACTTTCCCATCGCAATACGCTTTTTGATTTCCTGACTGCTGGTACCAAGAGTGTTGACTGTGGAGCCGAGCAAACTGAAGCTGTGAACACTCTCAATCTCTTCGTCATCCATCCTGACGCTGCTAATTGGTCCAGTGGTGAGAATCTTTGTCTTCTTGACATTGAGCCTTAGTCCATACTGAAGGCTGAAGTCCTTGACCCTTCGCAGCAAGTGCATGAGGTCCTCCTCAGTTTCAGCAAGCAGGGTTGTGTCATCTGCATAACGCAGATTGTTAATAGATCTTCCACCAATCCTGATGCCGCAATTCTCCTCATAGAGCCCAGCTTCTTGGATAATCTGCTCTGCATACATGTTGAAAAGGTATGGAGACAGGATGCATCCCTGGGGTACACCCTTCCCAATTTTGAACCATGCAATGTTACTCTGCTCTGTTCTGACTACTGCCTCTTGATCCAAGTACAGGTTTCGCATTAGCACAATTAAATGTTCTGGGATTCCCATTCTTCTCAGAGTCAGCCACAGTTTGTTATGATCCACACAGTCAAATGCCTTTGCATAATCAATGAAACACAGATGGGCATTCTTCTGGTATTCTCTGCTTTCAGCCAAGATCCATCTAACATCAGCAACAATATCCCTAGTACCACGACCCCTTCTAAACCCAGCCTGGACTTCTGGCAGTTCTCTGCTGATGTGCTGTTCTAATCGTTTTTGGATGATCTTCAGTAGAATCTTGCTTGCATGTGAAATCAATGACACTGTTCTGTAGTTTCCACACTCAGTTGGGTCACCTTTCTTTGGAATGGGAACAAATATAGATCTCTTCCAGTCAGTAGACAATGAAAAAGGCAGACCATACTGGAAGTAATCATGTTCTCCCTGACTCTCTCCTTCCTAAGAATATGACAAAGGAAGATTTGGACCCTGAAAAGGAAGCCACAACTTCTCGCACCACTGAGATAAGAAGTGACCATCTCATTAGATGTAGAGTTGATGCATAGTGATAAATTAAGCCTGCTGCTCCAATGGCGACTGACTATACACATGGGCTTCGCCTGATGGTCTACACAGGAATCAGATTCACTACATCTGTGGAAGAAATCACTGGAGAAGCAATATCAACTGTGAAAACCAGGCCAGGTGCTGATTGTGGAACAGACCGTCTGCTACTCACACGCAAGTTCACACTGAAGCTAAAGAAAAACAAATCCATAAGAAACTCAAGTTTGACCTCGAGTCTATGCCCCCAGAATTTAAAGACCATCTCAGGAACAAGTTTGAAGCCTTGAGAACTAATAAAGGAAGACTAGATGAGCCATGGGAGAATATCAAGACTATCATTCATGAAGAAAGCAAAAAGTCACTGTAAAGACAGAGGAAACAGAGAAGATCAAGACGAATGTCAGAAGAGATTCTGAATATTGCACTACAGTAACAAGAAGCCAAAGCAGAGGGAAGAAATCAAGAAGTTAGGGAGCTGAACAGAAGATTTCAAAAGGCAGCACAGGAAGACAAAGCAAAAGATTATAATGAAATATACGAAGAACTGGAGTCAGAAAATCAAAAGGGACGAACTTGCTCCACATTTCTTTTTTTTTTAAATTTAGGTTGTTTATTTTTCATTTCAATGAACATCTACAGAGATTTTGGGATTCCATTCAGTCATTGTTGC
>NW_006399890.1:2596673-2650241 GCF_000299155.1 Elephantulus edwardii | reverse complement strand
GTGTACCGTCAAATCAGATCTGACTGGTACAGGAAGAGATTGTCCCTCCTTCCCCGACAGAGCATCTGGTGGATTCGAACCGTGCGCCTCTGGGATTGTAGTTGCAGCTCCTTAATACTAGGCCACCAGAGCTCCCCTATTTCTTAAGCTGGAGGAAATGAAGAACAAATTCAAGCCTTGAGTTGCAATACTTACAGATGCTGAGGACAGAATGTTGTATGACTCTGGAAGCATCAAAAGAAGATGGGAGGAGTACACAGAGGTATTATACCAAAAATAATTGTCTGACACAGAAGAATTTAATGAAACAACACATCATCAAAAGGCAATGGTGATGAAGGAGGAAATTCAAACTGCTCTGAAGGAATTGGCAAAACACAAGGCCCCAGGAATTGATGGAATACCAATTGACATATTTCAGCAAATAGATGTTGTCCTGGACAGGCTCCCCAGGTTGTGCCACAAAATCTGGAGGACAACTACCTGGCCAACTGGAAGAAATCTGTATTTATTCCCATTCTAATAAAAGTGACCCAACAGAGTGTAGATACTATCAAACAATATTGCTAATATCACATACAAGCAAGATCCTGCTGAAGATTATTCAGAAATTACTGGAATAGTACATCAGTGAAGGACTACCAGATGTTGAAGTTAGGTTTAGAGGTGGTCATGGCACTAGGGACATTTTGGTCAATATTAGATGGATGTTGGCTGAAAGCAGAGAATACCAGAGTAATGTCTATCTGTGTTTCATTGACTATGCAAAAGCATTTGACTGTGTAGATCACAGAAAATTGTGGCTAATCTTAAGAACAGGGATCCTAGAACCCTTAATTGTGCTCAGGGGAAACCTATACTTGGACCAGGAAGCAATAGTTGTAACAGAGCAGGGAAACACATGGTTCAGGATCAGGAAAGGTGTGTGTCAGGATGCATTCTCTCTCCCTATGTTTTCAATCTATATGCGGAACAGATCATTCTGGCAGGTAGGTTTTACGAGGAGGAGTGTGGCATCTGGATTTGAGGAAGATTGATCAACAGCCTGCATTATGAAGATGACATAACCTTGCTTGCTGAAACTGAAGAGGATCTGAGGTGTGTGCTGCAGAAGGTCAAGGACTGTAGACTTCAATATGAATGGAATGAAGCTCAGCATCCAGAAGACAAAGATTCTCACCCCTGGGCCAATTAGCAGCTTCATGATGGACAGAGAAGAGATTGAAACTGTTGATAACATCAGCTTGCTTGGTTCCACAATCAACACTCTTGGCACCAGCAGTCATAAAATCAAAAGATTAATTGCATTGGGAAAGTCAGCTGTCAGGGAACTCTCTAGAGTACAGAAGAGCAATGATGTCCATCTGGAGTCTAAGGTGCCCTTGACAATTACCTGCTACACATTTGAGATCCGGGTAATAACTAAGGATGATAGAAAAAAGAACTGATGCCTTTGAGCTGTGGTGCTGGAGAAGTGTTGAACATACCATGGACTGCCTGGAGAACCAACAGGTCTGTCCCGGATAAGGTGAAACCAGGCTGCTCCCTGAAGGCAAGGATTTTGAGGCTCTGTCTCGTATACTTTGGGCACAGGGCCAGGAGGGACACAGGGTGGAAGGACAGTGCAAGAGAGGAAGACCCAGGATAAGATGGATTGATTCAATGACTGGAGAAATGGGATTAGGTCTGTCAGAGATATGAGATTGCCTCAGGATAGGGCAGCTTTCAGAACTAATGTACTAGGGTTGCTATGAGTTCCAGGTGACTTGTTGATACATAACAACAATAACTTTTCCTATTCTCCTCCCCACTCCATGTTAGTCTTATAACAGCACTGTTATGCCATATTTATCCTTTTGTGATTTAGATATTTTACTTATCATACTGTCTCCCAGGCTCACCCATATTGTGTCATTTTTTATGAATTCATTGTCTTTCAATGTTGCATTATATTCCGTTTTCTATCTATTCATTTGTTGATTGGCACTTGGATTGCTTCCATCTCTACTATTGTGAATAACACAACAATAAACATTTGTGTGTATACATCTGTTTGGATGGCAGCTCTAGTTTCTCTAAGGTACTGGAATACCTGGGTAAGGTAATGGAACTGCTGGGTCAAATGATACTTCTATTTCCAACTTTTTGAGAAAGCACCAGACCGCCTTCCATAATGGTTGTATTGTTTTACATTCCCACCAGCAGTGAATAAGAGTTCCAAGACACTACACCAAAGGAGATAATAAGATAGCAAACAAACACATGAAGACTGGCATCAGGGTTGGGGTAAGACTGAGAAAAATTGGATAAATTATGTATACTGCATTGAAGCAGATGAGGGAGAGAACAGTTTAAAAGTGATATATGATTGAGTATTATGGTTATGACAAGAGTCCAGAAAGAAGGTTGCATAGTGGAGTGTACTGGGGAGGTGGGGGGGATTGTATATAAGTGAAGGAATTTTTGGTTTACTTTTCAAAAAGAAGAGTGAACTGGGGGGAGGGGTGGGCAGGGAGAAAAATGCAACAATGAATGAATGAATGGAAATCCAAAATCTCTGTAAATGTTTATTAAAATTAATTAAAAAATTTTAAACCTACAACCAGGAGAAGATGAAATAGATGAATGGGATCTTCTAAGAATCAAATCTCTATGCACATCCAAAAACTTCCCTAGCAGGGTGAAAAGGGAAGTCACTGACTGGGAAAAAGTATTTGGTAATGACATATCAGATAAGGTAGTTATATCCAGAATTTATAAAATACTTGGGCACCACAACAAGATAAAGGTAAGTAATCCAATAGAAAAATGGGCACAGGATATGAACACACACTTCACCAAAGAAGACATTCAGAGGGATAACAAGCACATGAAGAAATGTTCAAAATCCCTAGCTCTAAGAGAGATGCAAATCAAAACAACTATGAGATATCATCTCACCCCAGACAGAATAGCAAAATTTAACAGAACAGCAAGTAAAACATGCTGGCGAGGTTGTGGAGAAACTGAAACCTTTATTCACTGTTGGTGGGAGTGTAAAATGGTGCAACCACTGTGGAAGGCGGTATGGCACTTTATCAAAAAGTTACAAATAGAGATACCATTTGACCCAGCAATTCCACTACTGGGAATATACCCCAGAGAGACCATAACTGACATCCAAGCAGATATATGCACACCCATGTTTATCACGGCCTTGTTCACAATAGCAAGGAGTTGGAAACAACCTAAGTGCCCATCAACAAACGAATGGCTAGAGAAGCTGTGGTATATTCACACAATGGAATGATATGCTGCATTGAAAATCAAGGAACTCGTGCAATATTATTCAAAATGGATGACTCTGGGGGACATTATGCTGAGTGAAATACCTCAGTCACAAAAGGACAAATACTGCATGGTGCCACTGTTGTAAAATAGGACTTACCTTAGGGTTAGGGAGAGACTGAGAAAGATGGGTTCAATAATGTACACTGCATTAAAACAGGTAAAGGAGAAAACTGTTTAAAAGGGATATGTGATTAGATATTTTTGTCATGACAGGAGTCTAGAGCGAAGGCTACATGTTGGAGTGGACCTGGGGGGAGGAACTGTCAAACAATGAAAGAATTTTTCTTTTACTTTTCCAAGAGGGTAGTGTACTAGAGGGGAGGGTTAGGAGGGGAGAGAAGTGCAACAATGAATGAATGGAAATCCAAAGTCTCTGTAAATTTTTATTGAAATTAATACATTTAAATAAAACAAAACCCAAAAAAATTTAAAAAAGAAATATCCAAAGTCCCTGGCTATCAGAGACATGCAAATCAAAATAATTATGAAATATTATTTAACTGCAGAAATCATCTCTGGTTTTTTTTGGAGTTGCCCATCCATTTCATCATAGCCTGGCTTTTAGGTACTGCTGCAATAGCCCTTGTCTAAACACGTGTTCTCTGATAGCAGTCAGTTCTAACATCCATGCTACAGAGAGTCTAAACAGGTTGAAGACTTTAGAACCCAGGGCCTTGTCCTCCCTAACAACAATACTGTCTTTTTCCTTCCAGAAGTTCTGAAAACTTCAACCCCTATGCAATTTTAAGAAATCTCTTCTACTCTCTATCTTATTTGCACTTCAATCACTCTAAACGTGAAGGACCCATGAAACCTTTTATCTTAATATACTATTTAATAGATTTACTAAATTATTTCTTTAATATAATCTGCTGTCTGGGACCTCTCCAAAGAGCCAAATAGGAGCAATATCAGTCTAGAATCTGAAGTATGCCTGAAGGGAGCTCTGGTAGCCTAGTGGAAAGAAGCTGCACTGCAATCCCAGAGGGAGATACTTGGTTCGAATCCACCAGATGCTCTGCTGGAGAAGGAAGGGCTATCTCCTCCTGTACCAGTCAAAACCGATTTGACGGTATGCATAATAATAATAAGAAGAAGTATGCCTGATTCAGGCCAACATCTTCACAACTACTTGCTACACATCAGAGAGCTGGACAATGTTTAATGATGACAGAGAAAGAATCAATGCTTTTGAGTTGTGGTTGGTGCTGGAGAAGAGTATTGAGCATACCTTGGGCTGCAAAGACAGGTCTGTCCTTGAGAGGGTGAAACCAAGTTGCTCCTTGGAGGCAAGGATTTTTAAGTTCCATCTCACATCCTTTGGGCATGTTGCTAGGAGGGACCAGTCCTTGGAGAGTGACATCATGCTTGGAAGGGTCGAAGGACCGTGCAGGAGAGGGAGAGCTCAGAGAAAATGGATTAAAATAGTACTTGGGGTAATGGAGGTAGTTGTTTTGGAGACAGTGAGATTGGCTTAGGTTAGGGCAGGCTTAGATCAGTTTAGTGCTATTGCGTCGAGTCGCTATGAGTGGAAAATGACTTGATAGCACATAACAACAATAACAACAACAATAATATACTAGTGTAGTTAAGGTGAAAATTTATATAAAAAATTATGTTCCCATTAGACAATATCTATACAAATCTTTCAGTGATATTGATTACATTTTTCACATGTGACCATCATGCTCAACTATTCTGTTCTGCTTGTATTATTTCAAGTGCTCTAGTTCCCTTTCTCATATTTGCATTGGAGTAGATTTTGACTATTTCGTCTCATACAGAAGACTTTTCTCCCCTCTTTCAGCATTTTTACTCTACAGATGATTTATATCCCTGCCCCTCTTCTTTTATGTCAGTATGGTAATTTTCCAATACCAATTGTTTAAAGAGAAGCTTTGGTATAAGTAGAATGAAACAGGTTAGGGGGAGAGGAAATGACTGCTGCTTTTAAGATATTAACACTTTCACCAATTCTATTCTCAAACGCTTGTGCACATGCATACACACATCACACACACAGTATCAGCAAGGTACGTGTTCTCAATGTTTCTTGTGGGCAGAGACACCAGCATTTGCAGTTCAGTGATGTTCCAAGGTTTACTCAGCTTCACATTATTTGGAAGTCCTGGGTTGAAGATTCCAAGGTCTTAAGATCCCAAATTTTCATGGCTCCATCGATGCCAGTAGTACAGAATTGAAGAGAAATCTTGCTTGTCCACTTCATCAATGGACATGTGACTGGTGAGTGATGCTATTCTGGTGCAGTGTCTCCAAGGCCATGGTGCAGTGCTTGGTGGTGGCCCCTTGTCCATATGGCAGAAGTGCTCCATGGCTGGCATGTCACACTGAATGCTTTCTTTTGGAATGTCCAGTTTGGATACAAAGGCCAAGCAGTCATAGTGTTTGTAGTTAGAGTATCGGAGAGCAGAAGATGAGCCTGTAGACCCAGCTCCTGGTGCCACTGCCACCAAACTTGGCCATCATCTGACTAAGCCTGTTCAGAACTCCCTATACATATGTTTAAATGTTGTTGTTGCTGTTAAGTGCCATCCTATTTTGCATCATCCTTATTATCCCCAACAGACTTGAGCCCATTGCTGCAGACACTGTGTCAATCAATGCATCTAACCTAGGGTCTCCTTCTCTTTTTCTGACCTTCTATCTTACTAAGTATGATATTCCTTTCCAAGGAATAGCCTCTCCTAGGCATATTTTAGCTAATGTTAGAAGAATCTTGGCTGAAAGCAGAGAGTACCAGAGGAATGTCTGTGTTTCATTGACTATGCAAAGGCTTTTGACTGTGTGGATCACATCAAACTGTGGCTGACTCTGAAAAGATGGGAATCCCAGAACTTTTGATTGTGCTTATGCAAAACCTATACTTGGACCAAGAGGCAGTCGTCAGAATAGAGCAAGTAGACACTGCATGGTTCAAAATCGGGAAGGGTGACCACCAGGGAAGCACTCTGTCTCCACATCTTTTCAATCTGTATGCAGAACAGATCATCTGGGACACTGGGCTGAATGAGGAGGAATGTGGCATCAGGATTGGAGGAAGATTTATCAACAACCTGCTTTATGCAGATGACACAACCCTGCTTGCTGAAACTGAGGAGGACCTGAAGCGCTTGCTGCAGAAGGTCAGGAACTGAAGCCTTCAATATGGATTGAAGCTCAACATCAAGAAAACAAAAATTCTCATCACTGGGCCAATTGGCAACCTCTTTATGGATGACAGAGATTGAGATTGTTAACAGCTTTACTTTGCTTGGCTCCACAATCAACATTCTTGAAACCAGCAGCCAGGAAATCAAGAGACAAATTACATTGGGAAAGTCAGCTGTCAGGGACCTCTCCCGAATACAGAAGAGCAATGACATTAGGCTGGAGACTAAGGTGCACCTGATCTGGGCCATAGTCTTCACAATTCCATGCTATGTGTCAGAGAGCTGGACAGTGACTAGGGATGATAGAAAGAGAATTGATGCCTTTGAGCTGTGGTGCTGAGAAGTGTGTTGAATATACCATGGACTTCTAGGAGAACAAACAAGTTTCTCTTAAAGAGGGTGAAACCCAGTTGCTCCTTGAAGGCAAAGATTCTGAAGTTTCATCTGATATACATTGGACATGTTCCAAGGAAGTTAACAGTGCTTGGAGAGGGACATCATGTTTGGGAGGCTGGAGGGACAACTCAAGAGAGGAAGACCCTCAATGGGGTGGATCAATTCTGTGAACGGGGTAATGGGAGGGAGTAGGTGTGTGAGAGACAGCGAGGTTGACATAAAATAGAGCAGGGTTTAGGGCTCTTGTACATAGGGTCCCTATGAGTTGCAGGCCAACAACAGCACATAACAGCAGCAACAACAACATATGCAAAGTATTTGAGATAAAGTTTGCCCTCTCTGCATGCAAGGAACAGTTTGGTTGCACTTTATCCAAGATATATCTGTTTGGTTTTTTGGCAATCCATGGAATAGTCAGCACTCTATTCAAAGGCATTGATTCTTCTCCTGTCATCCTAATTCATTGTCCATCTTTCAAATGCATTGCAAGAGATTAGAAAGACTGTGGCTTGGATCAGGCATACCTTCTTTTTGTTGTTGTTGTTGTTAGTCTTTGAAATGATATCATTGCTCTTCTGGACTTTGAAGAAGCCCCTTACATCAGACTTTCCCAATACTATACACCTTTAGATCTCCTGACTGCTGGTAGTAATAATATTGATTGTGGATCAAAGCAAGAAGAGATGATTGACAATATCAATCTTTTTCCCCTCTACCATGATGTTTTCTATTGTCCTAACCGGGATGATTTTTGTTTTGTTGGTGTTGGGATGTAATCTTTATTGAAAGCTGCAGTCCCTGACTCTCTGTAGCAAGTGCCTAATATCAACTATTACAGGATCATATACATTATAACAAGATTAAGAAAAGAACAATTTTTTTAAAGGATTTGGGTCTTTGTATGAAGAGCCACCCACTCACCTGTTTTGTTTTTATTAGGGGCTCTCAGGCTCTCGGGTGAGGTTCCCTGTCCCAGGCCAGAGAGGGGCAGGAGGGGTCAGAGAAGTCATATTTTGGCTGGGGATGAATGGATTTTAAGGTGGGAAGGGGCCATCACTTGACAGAGAAAGTGGTCATGGAGCTTGCAGATTGGCTGCAGCTACTGGTGCTTTTGAGTGACAGCTGGTGACACTGTTAAGCTCTCAGTCTCTTGGCTGCGACTGTGGTGCTCGCTGCTGACATTGCGGAGTGCAAACCAGCTGTTGTGAGTGAGGTAGGTTGTGGCATCAGACAGAGAGGTAGGTTGGAGCATCAGACAGCTTGGGAAATATTTGTAGCTTCCATTTCCTTGAGGCCATGTCACAGGATCTGTGAGTCGGCCCTGCAGACCTATCACCCCCAATAAATACTCTGCCAAGACTAAGAGGGGCCCACGTTTGGGCAACACTTTCAGCGGCAGGTAATTCCTAGAGAGAAACTCAGCTTTGAACCATTGGTAGCTAGCAGTCCAGAAGGCTAGGGGAAGGAAAGGCTGGTCCTGAAAGCAGGACATGGGTTCTGTACCACGGTATCCATTATACCATTCAAAGTACAAAACCATTCATATAATTGTATTTTAAAGTTGTGATTTATTAGTGGGTCTTAATTTCAGAGCTGAAAAGAAATCACATAAATATCTTTCTTATTTATAGAAATTAGAGATGCTCTATGAGGAGTGGCCAGGATGTGTGTTGGATGGAAGTTACCTACATCTGTTTTAAATTGGATACCAGTGGCAGCCCTAAATTGGTTAAGACTCAGATACTTAAGCAGACTCCCAAGCCCTGGTGATTTCCTCCCTTGGGGCCAAAAGACTAGTGCATTCATCCTTTGCCTTTTGAATGGCCTTGATTCTCCAAGAGTAAGAAAGGAGGAATCAATCAAGCAATTACATGGGCAATGAAAGTCATAGGATTTTCTTCTTGACTCTCAACATATGCTGAAAAATGTGAATATGAAAGGAATTTTACCTCTATATTGGAAAGCTGAACTAAATTTACTCCCTTGTGGTGTCATAATTCTGTACCTTTGTTTCAAATCTGATTAAAACCCAAGAGTAAACAATGCATATTCATTGATCCATACATTTAGGTGAACAATAAATTGGAGCCTCTGGATTTATTTTTCTGAGCAAGCCAATAAAGTGAGTAAACCTTACATTATTTATCAGTGATCATCAAATATGTCTAAGTCAACATAACTGGCATGCTTTCTCTCTCTCTCCTCAGAGAAAATATCAGGCCTATTTAGAAAAGATCATGTATTTAGACAGTTGCAGATATTTATTTCTGGTTTTTAAAAATTCAGCAGAAGGGCCATGCAGAGCTTTCTGTCTTTGTGGTTGCCACACGACTAGACATGCACAAGAAATGATGGTCTATCTGTTTACTTAGAAAACAATAGACCAAAAAGAAACCAAGTGTATTTTTACCAATCACATGGCTCGTTTTCCCCAAGAGGTTAATTATCATTAATGCCTTTAATTAAGGAGTTGTGTGAAGTATTTATCTTGGAAAATGTGGATCCATGTAGCTTGCACTATTGGATTTTAGCTCTCTGCTGTGACTGCACACTTTCAAGACACCCTATTAATGTTAAGTTTCTTTAGTGCTGTATGCTAGAATTGTGATGCCTAAGGCATATTTTACAGTGACATTGGCCAGGTTTAGCTTAGCATTTAACTAACTTTGGAGCTAGAATTATTCTTGCTCATTTGAGGCTTCCAAGTTGGAATTTGTAAGATAAATGAGTCAGTTGCTTCTGTTCTATAGCAATTAACTGGTAATTGGGGCATTTAATCAGAAAACTGACTTGAAGGACTTTAGCCTGATGAGATGCTGTTGGCATAAAAAAAAAAAGTATTCAATGCCTACATCTTCTCATTCATGTGCTAAGTTCATTTTTTAAGCCAAATCAAATCCAAATGCACCCTGTCAACGAATATTTTACAAATAAGTGGATACTTATGAAAATACTGTGTGGAATTTAACAGATTTAGAAGCCAACCCCAACAAATTACTCTGGTCAATAATATTAATTCTAAAATTATTTATTATGCATCTGCTTGGTGCAAGGAAGTTATTTCATACATGCATAAATATGAACAGTGCTGTATTTGAACTCAATTCTGAGTTTCAAGTTGATTAGAGCATAAATCAAGGTAAAAAATCCCAACCAAACCTGTCCTGTAGTGTTCTCCCTGAAAAACAGAAAAAAAGCTCTATTTTATGATTCACACAAAGATGATGCAATAGATAAGCAAGAATTCATGGTTCACACAAAATAATCAAGACCACCCAAGTATTAACAAAAGTCATAATTTAAATTTGGTTATGGATTAGAATCACTGAGAATGCTTTTAAAACATAACAAATAGACCACACCATTAGATCTATTAAATTAGAAGAATATTTGGGCATAGAGCTTTTGCATCAATTAAACATCCTAGTAGACTAAGTGAAGAAGAATGCCTCATTGAGACTGAAGGAAGACTCATCAACAAATTTCCGTATACAGATAACAATCTTGTTTGCTAAAAGTGTATAGAAGCACTTAAAGTAAAATATCAAAGACTTCAATATGGGTTGACCCTCAACATAAAACAAAAATCCTCAAAACTGAACCAATAAGTAACACCATAGTAAATGGAAAAATGGTTGAAATTGTCAATTATTTCATATCATTTGAGTCCACAATCAACATTCATGGAAACAGTGGTCAAGAAATCAAAAGATTTATTGCACTGGGAAGAAAAATTGCTGTGCAGGATCTCTTTAAAGTTCCAAAGTGCAAAGGTGTATCTTTAAAGACTAAAATGCACCTGATTCAGGCCATAACATTCTCAATAATTTCATGTGCATGTGTATTCATCATTCATTCTACTAAGATTAGTATCAGACCACTTCTGAGAAGTGCCGAATCAATATTGTCCCAAATCCTTGATTTGCTGTATAACTCCATGACTTCCAACCTCAGCCGCCCTTCCTTTGTTCAGTCCTCTCCCTCATCTGTGTTCCTTGGGTTTGGTGGTTAACTAGAAGGTCTCCCAAAGGCAAACACCTGTCAGAGGAATGACTCACAGGATTGTAGGTATGCAGGATAGTTTTACAGAGACCGTTAAGTGTTGTAGATTATCAGTTGCAATGTAGTTAGAGGGCAGGCATCCCCAAAAGACAGAGAGCACTGAGGTCTCATGAGTTTATATAAGCTCCTGGTTGGGGGGAGGGATGTGCTTGAATCCCCTCTAATCCTCTCTTTAATACCATAAATACTTCAGCATAAAAGAAACAGTTAATCATTGGCTAGGAAAGACAATTAGGCACCACAGAGCATGTGAAAGGTGAACAGTAATTATTAAGAAGGGCCAAAGAAGAATTGACACCTTTGAATTGTGGTGTTGACAAAGAATATTGAATTTACAGTGGACTGCTAAAAGAACAAAGACATCTGTCTTAGAAGTGCAGCCAGAGTGCTCTTTATAAGAGAGGATAATGAGACTTCATTTCATGTACTTTGAGTATGTTATAAGCAGAGGCCAATCCTTAGGTAAGAAATCATATTCAGAAAAGTAAAGTCTCAGTGACAGAGAAGAAGAGTTTTACCAAGGTAGATTGTTGAATGACTGCAACAATGGACTTAAGTTTAATGAAAACTGAGATTGACAGAATCTAACAGGGTTTTGAACTCTTGTACAGAGTTGCTCTGAGTTGGAGCTGACTCAGCACCTAACAATAGCAACAGATTCTAATAAGAACCATTGACATAAATAAGTACATTTTACTTAACTTGCGGATTCAGAGTTACAGCAAGAAAATCGGAGGGGAAATATCATACCTGGAAGATCCTAACAATCTGTGAGATCAGGGAAAGTATAAGAAGGTCTAGAAGTTGCTGTGGAGGGTTGGGGCCAAGGAGTCAAGAAACTATCTTTGGGCTAACAGACTGGCCACTACAATTGTTGCTGTTGTTATGTGCTGTCGAGTTGTTTGCGACTCATAGCGACCCTATGTACAACAGCCCTAAACCCTGCTCTATCCTGTGCCAACCGCACTGCCTCTGACACCCATCCCGATTACCCCAGTCACCAAATCAATCCATCTCATAGAGGGTCTTCCCCTCCTGCGCTGTCCCTCCACCCTCCCAAGCATGATGTCCCTCTCCAAGGACCCATCCCTCCTGGCAACATGTCCAAAGTATGTCAGACAAAGCCCCAGAATCCTTGCCTCGAAGGAGTAGCTTGGTTTAATCCTCTCCAAGATGAATCTGTTCGTTTTCCTGGCAGTCCATTGTACATTCAGTACTCTTCTCCAGCACCACTACAGCCACTACAATTACTCCTCTATAATTACGCATGACCTTAGTTACCAACAGAAACAGCTGAAGAAAGCTTCTGCTTCAGAGGTTTGGACAGGGGTTCATACTCCTGTACATAGGGTTACTCTGGGTTGCCTTACAAATCTCAGGTAACTGTCATCTGAGGCATTTTCACTTCAGCAGACTAGGAAGACACCATGCAAAAGGGCGCAGTGGAAGTTGAGCCCCTCATGGTAAAACCAATCTAAAACTGTTCTCAATCTCAAGATTATTGACTTCCTTCAGCATTCCTTCTAACCTACAAATGTTGGTGCCCTTTCATTTCTGTCCTCAGTCCACATCTTTTTCTTAGGGGTTGTTTCTAAGAGATCATACCCATTCTCTTGTTTTTAACTAATATTTATTTAAATTGTTCAATTAACTATATGCAATTAGCACCCCTACGTGAAATTTCAAATGATAAACCTAACTCCTGCTGAATCTCTCCATCTATCAGACATTCCACTGGCACAGTGACTGTGGCAATGAAGTCAGGTGCCTTGGAGGTGGTGAGGTTGTCTCAGGATAGAGCAAGTTTCAGAGCCATTGTTCATAGAGTCACTGTCAGTCCTAGTCAACTCAAAGGCACATATAACACCCAAAACATCACATATTCCAGGTTATGAAAAATCAGCAAATCTCCAAATGAACTCAACTCTTTTGATACACCTGTCCCTCTTCCTACTCATTCAATTGCTGTATAATTATCATCTACTCAGCTATCCATGCTGCATTATTAGACTGAAGACTGGTCTTCTGACAGTGTCTCAGCTCCCATGTTCTGTCTCCAAAAACTATTTTGTCACCTAAATCACTGCCACCATCCTATTCTCTTCACCTCTGCTACCTCCGTGTCATTTCTCACCCTGATGTCTGCAACAGCTTCCTAACTCCAATCTTCAACCACTCAAATGCATCCTAAATACAGTTGACAGTAACTGTGTTAAACACAATTATATCAACGTCCAGCTTACACCACTTGACCATTTTTCTTTATCTCCTTTTGCAGTGGATTTCAGCTCTGGCTGCATATTAAAATTTATATAGAGTCTATTATAAGAAAATACCTTGGGAGTTTTTAAAACTATCCATGCCTGGGCTCCACCTCAGAGCAACAGAGTCGGAATCTCTGGAGATGGGGCTTAGGAATCAATATATTTCAAAGCTTTCTAATCTACTCTAATAAGGAGCTAGTTCTTATTAGACTAAATTCTCTTCTGGTTATCTCTTGCTACACAGTAAAACTTAGTTGCCCCACAATCTTGTTGCTGTTGTTGTGTGCCGTTGAGTCACAGGCGACTCATAGCGACCCTATGAAGGAGAGTCCTCGACGCTTGGGGGTGCCTTTCATCCTCTCTCCAGGTTCATAGGGTTTCTGGAGGCAAGCTATTATGGAAGTGGATACCACTCCTCCTTCCACGCTTGTTTAATCGGGGAGCTCCACCCCACTCTCAGTCTTCATTGGGTAGCCAACCATTAACGCATTTGACACATCCGTGTCACAGTGTTCAGCCTCACCGCAACCACAAGTTACCGCAGTACGGCAACTTGTACACCAGGGCTATACGACCTAGAGGAATGCCTGAACAAAAACAATGAAAGACAGGCCCGAGGGCTGCGGATTAAAAGTCACCCACATTTGGCTTGGTAGTATCGCATTCTGTCCACTGCACCAGCTGATCTCTCTCTCTGTGCTGATATTATTCCCCACAATGTAGTTGTTGTTTTTGTTATGTGTCGTCAAGTCGCTTGTGACTCATAGCAACCCTATGTGCAACAGCTCTAAACTCTGCACTGTCCTGTGCCAATTTCATTGTCTCCGACACACTCATCCCGATTGCCCCAGTCACCAAATCAATCCACCTCATAGAGGGCCTTCCCCTCCTGTGCCTGCCCTCCACCCTCCCAAGCATGATGCCCTTCTCCATGATGTCCTCCTTCCAACATGTCCAAAGTATGTCAGACAAAGTCTCAGAATCCTTGCCTCCAAGCAGCAGCCCAGTTTAACCCTCTCCAGGATGAACTTGTTTGTTTTCTTAGCAGTCCATGGTACCGTCAGCACTCTTCTCCAACACCAAAGCTCAAAAGCATCAATTCTCCTTCTATCCTCCTTGGTCATTGTCCAGCTCTCTGATGCATAACAAGTGATTGCAAAAACCATGGCCTGTACCAGATGTACCTTAGTCTCCAGAGACACACTGTTGCTCTTGAGTACTTTAGAGAGGTCCCTAACAGCAGACTTTCCCATCACAATATGTCTTTTAATTTCCTGGCTGCTGGTGCCATGAGTGTTGGCTGTGGAGCCAACCAGACTAAAGCCGTGAACAATCTCAATCTCTTCACCATCCATCCTGATGCTGCCATCTGGTCCAGTGGTGAGAATCTTTGTCTTCTTGACATTAAACCTCAATCCATATTGGAGGCTGCAGTCTTTGACCCTCAGCAGCAAACGCTTCAGGTCCTCCTCAGTTTCAGCAAGCAGGGTTGTGTCACCTACATAACGCAGATTGTTCATAGATCTTCCACCAATACTGACTCCACACTTCTCCTCATAGAGCCCAGCCTCCCAGATAATCTGTTCTACATACAGGTTGAAAAGGTATGCAGACAGGACACATCCCTGGCATACGCCCTTCCCAATTTTGAACCATGCCATGTTCCCTTGCTCTGTTCTGACAACTGCCTCTTGGTTCAAGTATAAGTTTCTCATTAGCACGATCAAGTGTTCTGGGATTCCCATTCTTCTCAGAGTGTAGAGACTTAGAAATATTTTATTATATGTCATATGCTACTAGATCAGAAATTTGAATATGATTTGTCTGAGGAATTCTGTTTCATGTCAGTTGAGGTTGGCATTTAGGTGGCAACTGTCATAGGTAGATTAGCGGGTCCAAGACAACATCGCTCAAGGCTGAAGGTCTGGTCTCTGACACCACTGATCAAAGTACTCACATAGGGCCCCTTTGTTATGTTTGTCTCAGATTAGTCTAATCTTTATGGCAAACACACTTTCCATTTTTCTCACTGCTGTGGAGTTGAAACAGATTCATAACTAATCCTCCACTGGGTTTCCAGGGCTATAAATGACATGGTAGGAGATAGCCCATCTTTTCCAAGGGAACAACAATTGGATTTAAACTGCCAGAGAGAGACAGCATTTTGGTTCGAGTAGCAACTCCTTACGAACTAGGCAACAAGGGCTTACTAAATTATGGTAGGAAGCCTGGCGGCCCAGTGGTTAAATATCTTATCTACAACTAAATGTTGGTAGTTCAAATCCACCAGCTATTTTTTAGGAGAGAGATGTGACAGTCTGTTTCCATAAATACAACATTCTTCAAAATTCTGTGGGTCAGTTCCACGTCATCTGTAGAGTCACTGAGTCAGCATCTATTCCACAATAACAAGTTTAGTTTGATTTTTGCCTTTGAGTCATAGTGCTGGAAAAGAGTACTGAATATACCATGGATTGCTAACAGAACAAAGAGGTTTGTCCTGGAAAGGGTGAAACCAGGCTGCTCCTTGGAGACAAGGATTTTGAAGGCCCATTTGACATACTTTGGGCATGTTTCAAGGAGGGATCCGTCCTTGGAGAGGGACTTTATGTTTGGGGGATTGGAAGGACAACGCAAGAGAGGAAGACCCTTAATGAGATGGATTGATTCAGTGACTGAGGTAATGGGTGGGGGTAGGTGTGTTAGAGACAATATGGTCGGCTCAGATAGAGCAGGGTTCAGAGCTATTTTACATAGGGTCATTATGAGTTGTAAGTCCTCGATGGCACATAACAACAGCAACATCATAATAGGAGTCTACAGTATGGGGAAGTATTGGAAATCTTTTGTTTGTAGTTTGCCATATCTCTCCAACCTGTGTTTTGGTTGATTTTTCTCTATTGTTTTCCTATCATCTGATTTCTTTTTCTCCTCTCCAGTTTTTTTTAAATTAATTTCAATGAAAGTTTACAGAGACCTTGGATTTCCATTTATTGTTGCACTTTTCTCCCTGCCCACCTCACCCCCCAATTTGCTCGTCTCTTTGAAAAGTAAAAGAAAAATTCTTTCTTTGTTATACAATCACTCCCACCAAGTCCACTCCCCTATGGTGCCTTCATTCTGGTCTCCTGTCATGACAATAATACCTAATCATATATCCCTTTTAAACAGTTCTCTCCCTCATCTGTTTCAATGCTGTGTACTTTATTTATCCCTTCTTTCTCAGTCTCCCTCCAACCCTTATGTCAGTCCTCTTTTATAACAGTGGCATTATGCAGTATTTGTCTTTTTTGTGACTGAGATATTTCACTCAGTATAATGTCTCCCAGGGTCACCCATTTTGTATAATATTTCATGAGCTTCTTGTTTTTCAATGCGGTATAGTATTCCATTGTGTGAATATACCACAGCTTCTCTATCCATTCATTTGTTGATGGGCACTACGGCTGTTTACAACTCCTTGCTATTGTGAACAAAGCCACAATAAACATGAGTGCGCATATATCTGCTTGGGTGGCAGTTCTGGTTTATTTAGGGTATATTCCCAGAAGCGGAATTGCTGGGTCAAATGGTATTTCTATTTGCAACTTTTTGTCTCCTCTCTAATCTTTATAGTTTCTTTGGGCTTTATTTGATCTTCAGTTTCTTGTGTTTTGTTTTGTTTTTAATTTATTCAGGTGTATTTTTGTGTTATAGATTTGAGATTTCTTTTCTATAAAATTCCCTCTGAGCACTAGTTCTGCCATACCTCATAAATTTGGGGATGTTGTATTTTTATTTTCACTCATTTTGGAGTACTTTCTAATTTCCCTTGTGCTATCTTCTTGCATTCATTGGTTGAATAAGATTGGGTTATTTAATGTCATGTATTTATGAATTTTCTAAGTTTTCTTTCTGTTCTTGATTTCTAGTATCACTACACTGTCATCAGATGTTAGTACATGATTTTAAAGGATGGCTGAGTTATTTTTATCTGATTGACTATGATATGGCAAGACCTCCTACATTTCATGATCAATCAGTCTATTTCAGAGACAAGTCAACATTAACAGCCCATCTGGAAAAACTCCACAGAAGTCTGGAATTAGGTTCCTTCATTGTTACTATTGTGCACCTACTTAGAGGTAAGGAGTTGTGCTGTCAACCCAAAGCAGGTGCTGTGAATCCATCAGCTGTTCTAATGGACACTCTTCCTCCAGTGTGATTTGCAGTGTCTTAAAAACTGCTTGAGGATCAATTATAAGTCATTTCCAACTTGACAGCACATAGCAACAACACTATATACCAAAGGATTTCTAATAGCATATTAGTTAAGTTCTTGAACTGCTGACTAAAAAGTCAACAGTTCAAACCCACCCCACCAGTGTCAAATTATCTAGCAATCAAAGTAAATCCGGGATTACTTGTTTTTCCTTATTAATCTGAAGTGAACCATTTCAAATTTTCTACCACATTAAAGATTCTATTTCTAGGTCTAGCTGTCATTTCTCTTTCTCCCAACTCGATAGCATGTTCCTACTGGATCAAAGTCTCTTTTTTAACTCACAATCATATACAGAAGACACAGTAAGCAAGGTAAGCATGGTCTTGCTTGTATTCACTTGCTAATCTGTCACAGACCATTTCATACAAGTTAGTAAGCAAGCACAATTAAGCCTTTGCTTTTTGAATATCCTACCCCTGATTTCTGCACCTTAGATATCAACATTCTGGTAATTTATTTTCCCAAAAGAATGATGAAGAACCTAGCTTATAGGCACCATTTTGTTCTGTAACATGTAGAAATTAACTCACTGGCATCAAACAGCAATAAGACCATATAAACTTTCATAACAACTTCGTCATCATCTGACCACACTGAATCCTGCTTGAGTTGGTGAGAAACTATCCTTTATCTTTGATATGAGATTCCTTTGAAATCTACTTTTCATCATGGGAGGAGAAAGTCAAAACACATTGCTGTCAAGTTGATATACATTCATAAATAACTTTCCAAGAGAATTTTCAGAGGTTTTAAATCACATGGAAAGAGAGTGTTCATGTAGTCTAAACTCTTGCCTTTGGGTTGGCAGTGCAACTTCTTATCCATTAGGCTATCAGATCTCCCAAAAATGTATTTGTATTTGGCACATACTCTGCTAGTCTCCACTTCCCTCCCCGTGCCCCCATATGTTTGAGTTTATACATTTGGAGGAAAAGACCATGCTTTATTTACTTCTGGATTTAGAAAATGTGCTTCAACACATTGAGAGATTCTGATGGGCAGGGGACTCTGGGGCAGTGATGAGTGAGTCTCGTTGCATTATCCAGCCTTTCACTCACTCACACAGCCACTGTAACCACTAGGCACTATGTCAAGCTAAGCCAGGAATCTGAAGCTTTGGATACTAGCAGACTCACAGACGTGCCCCTTTAGGGGTGAGACTTGGCTCCTGTCCCTATTGCCACCTGTGGAATTGGGCATCCACTGAACTATTGTTGGAGAAATTGGAATAGTGCCATTGGATCTGGGGGCCAGAGATCTTGTCACTACTCTGGCAAAGTAAGAAGAATGCTTCTTCTGTGTTTAAACCCTGCACAGAGGATGGGAACATAAAAAGAAGGAAAGGCAGTCAAGTTTAATAAGCCCCATTGTGCTACAGTGCTTAATATAGAGCTCATTTCATTTTGTTCAACCAAACTCTTTTTCTAAAAAATCAATGTCATGATTGATCTGTGTCTCCCCTAAATATTTGTCAATTTAGCTAGGCCATTATTCCTAGTATTATGTGATTACATCCCATTTTGTGATTATAGAAAATAATCCTCTATTCTGTGATGTTTTGTAAATCTTCTGCTTATCACTAATAAGACTGCATTGTTGTTGTTGTTATGTGCCATCGAGTCGAGTATGACTCATAGCAACCCTATGAACAAAAGATCTGAACCCTGTTCTATTCTGAACCATTCTCTCACTTCCTGACACACAAGAGCCCGTTGCAGCAGTCACCTGTCAATCCACCTAGTTGAGGGTCTTCCTCTCCTTCACTGACCCTCTACCCTTCCCAGCATCATGTCCTTCTCCTAGCAGAGAATAGCCTCTCCTGGTACCATGTTCAATGTATGTGAGGAAAAGCCTCATCATTTTTGCCTCCAAAGAGCACTCTAGCTGCACCCTCTCCAAGATATATTTGTTTGTTCTTGGCCATCCATGGGATGTTCGGTGCTCATCTCCAACACCACATATAAGGCATCGGTTCTTTTTTTGTTATCCTTATTCATCACCCAGCATTAGATTGTGTTAAAAAGGATTAAGTTATGTTTGTTATGTTAATGAGCTATGATTAAAGTGAGTCACATCATCCTTACTTAGGTCATCACTCTTATTTATGTTACAGCCCTGATCTGATGTAAGAGATATTTTTCTGAGGTGTGGTCTGCATCACCTTTTATTTTAGGAAAAGTAAAAGGAGAGAGAAACAAAAAAAAAGGGGGGGGAGGGTCCTCCAAGTTACCAAGAAACAAGATTTGGGAGCAGAGCATGTCTTTTGGGCCCAGGTTCCCTGCACTTAGAAACTCCTACATCCAGGACAAGACTGGTGTTAAGATAAAGAAATCTCCAAGGAATGCTGTGCTCACAGATGCTGAAAGCAAACAAGGACCTTCCATCAGAGACAACAGAGGAAGAAGACTTTGTGGAGACAGCTCTAAATTCAGACATCCACCTTCCCATGCTATAAAAGAATAAATACATTTCTGTTTGTTCTTGTCATCCACTTGTGGTATTTGTTACAGCAGCACATGGTAACTAAGACAGAAAGATTTAGGTATCAATCACAGTCATTCCTAAAAAATCACCTCTACATTCTGATTCATAGGTTAGACTCTTTGTTCCCAGCAATAGCTTTCCCTAAAGATTCCACTGTGTGGATCACAACAAGTGGTGGCTGATTCTAAGAAGAATGAAAATTCCAGAACATTTGATTGTGTTAATGTGAAACCTATTCTTGGACCAAGAGGTAGTCGTCAGAACAGAGCAAGGAGATACTGCATGGTTCAAAACTGTGAAGGGGGTCCACCAGGGATGTATTCTGTCTCCATACCTTTTCAATCTGTATGCAAAACAGATCATCCGGGACACTGGACTGTACGAGGAGGAATATGGCATCAGGATTTGTGGAAGATTCATCAAGAACCTGCGTTATGCAGATGACACAACCCTGCTTGCTGAAACTGAGGAGGACCTGGAGCGCTTGTTGCAGAGGGTCAAGGACTGCAGCTTTCAATACAGATTGAAGCTCAACATCAAGAAAACAAAGATTCTCACCATTGGACCAATTGGCAGCATCAGTATGGATGGTGAAGAGATTGAGATAGTTAACAGTTTTAGTTTGCTTGGCTCCATTGTCAACACTCTTGGTATCAGCAGCCAGGAAATCAAGAGATGAATTGCATTGGGAAAGTCAGTTGTTAGGGACCACTTCAGAGTACTGAAGAACAATGACATCAGGCTGGAGACTAAGGTGAGTCTGATCTGGCTATCGTCTTCATGATTGCATGCTATGCATTGGAGAGTTGGACAGTGACTAGGAATGATAGAGAACTGACGCCTCTGAGCTGTGTTGCTAGAGAAGAGTGTTGAATAAAGCATAGACTGCTAGGAGAACAAACAGGTTCGTCCTGGAGCAGGTGAAGACATGCTGCTGGTTGGAGTCAAGGTTTCGGAAGCTTCATCTAACATACTTTGGGCATGTTGCAAGGAGGGACCAGTCCTTGGAGAGGGTTATCAGATTTGGGAGAGTGGAGTGATGGTGCAGGAGAGGAAGACTCTCAATGAGAAGTATCGATTCAATGATGGGGCAGTGGGAGTAAGTGTGTCAGAGACAGTAAGGTTGGCACAGGATAGAGCAGAATTTAGGCCCCTGATACATATGGTCGCTATGAGTCGCAAGGGACTCCACGGCACATAACAACAAAGATTCCACTGTCTAATTTTGTTGGGGCTACTGTTTCTTCATCAGACATGTCTGTATGTATATGATCCCCAATAGAAGACAGGTTTCACATTTCTTTTTTCTCAGAAAGCTTTCTGTTCTTGTGTAGATTAGTGGAAGTAAGAAAAAAAAAATGGTAAGGAGAACAGGAGAATCTTAATCTACCTACCCAAGTCTCGCAAGGGTGCAGTGTCCAAAAATTGTGTTAACTTTTATTGATTTCTTACTCCCTTTACCATCCCACCCCTATATTTTCTATTTTCCTTCAAGTTAACTTTGTGAACTGGTTGTTAGATTGTTATATAAAGTCAAATCTACTCCAACTCATAGTGCCCCCGTGTACAATAGATTGAAACTTTGCTCAGTCTTGTGTTATCCTCATAATGCCCACTGTATTTAAGCCTACCATTACAGACACTAAGTCAATCTATGTCCTTGATGATTTTGCTTTCTTTTACTGACTTTCCACCATATCAAGCATGAAGTCCTTTACTAAGGACTTGCCTCTCCCAACAATATGCCCAAAGTATATGAGGCAAAGTCTTAAATTCTGAATATTGTCCAGATATACCAATTAACATCACTGAATTATAGTGAAACCATAGTAGAAGAAAGAGACAAATGAGCTGGAGGTGGTAAGATGAGCCAGGTTTTGAAAGAGAAGGCTTTTAGAGTGACTGTGAAAATGGTATTTTTGAAGTTGTGAGTCTTTGGGAAAGCTCAGCACCCCTAGCTTAAAATGACATGAGCTTAGTACACATAGTCCCATGGGCCAGAGTGCTTGCTGAGAAATAACTTGTATAGTGGAGATCAGTCTTGTATCTAGGAACTGTCTGTGTCAAGACACCATGATAGGTCACAGAGAGCCAACATAGATTATTGAGCAGTTGCAATAACTGAAACAAGGAAGACTTGGTCTAAGGTGGAAATGGAGAAGAAAGGAGAGTTGTTAGAAGCTATGTAAAATAAGAGACTATGAAAACAGATTAGAAATTGAAATAGTGAGTAAATACAAAGGGCTTAGGATGGGAAATCGGTTATAGTCATTTGAAAAGCAGTGCCATTCTGGATGAGGAGACAAATTTTCTTTGAATATGTTGAGTTTGGAGTGATAGAACAGTTTGGAGTCCAATAAAAGATCTATTTTTTTTATTATACATTTTAAAATAATTTATTGTTTATAAATATAAATTTCATCTCTTGAGGAGAGTAATTTGAGATTGAGTCCTCATAAAGTGTACCTGCAATGTGTGTACCTTTCCACAGATTCATGTGGGTAAGTAATCTCAGGAATTAGAAATAAGAAAAATAATCACCAAGGGAGCATCTGGGATGTGGAATGATCATGTTGACTATCATAAAATCAGAAGACAAAAAAAGTGTTGTTCATGGACACAAGATGTGGGTATGTTTTCTATTCAGCTACAGCACATCACACTCAGATGTACAGACACCATGGCTAAGACTAGACCAAGTTTCTGAGTTCTCCAGATGTTGAAGACTTTGCGGGATTATTTTAATAAAAGACAGTTTAGCTAAACCCCAGCATTTTCCTATGAAAACTGCCCAGGAGTTTGAGTTGATTCAGTAATACACAGAAGAGGATAATTGCTATTTGTTGGTGTTTTAAAAAGGTAATTTTGGATTTCCATACATTCATTGTTACATTTTTCTCCTCGCCCACCCCTCCCCCCAGTTCGCTCTTCTCTTTGAAAAGTAAAAGAATTTTTATTTGGGGTGGGGGGGGGGTTGTATACCAACAAAGAAGTTTATCTTTTGCTTTTCAAAGAGAGAGCTAAAGGGGGGGTTAGAGAAAAAATTGCAACAATGAATGAATGGAAATCCAAAATCTCTGTAAATGCTCATTAAAACTAGTAAAATAAAATTTTTTAAAAAGTAAAAGAAAAATTATTTCATTGGTATAGAATCCCCCCTAACCCTGCCCTGATTACACTCCACTATGCAACCTTCATTCTGGGCTCTTGTCATAGCCATAATACCCAAATCGTATATCGCTTTCAAACAGTTCTCTCCCTTATCTGTTCCAATGCAGTATACATAATTTATCCAATTTTTCTCAGTCTCAACCCAACCCTGATGTCAGTCCTATTCTACAACAGAGGCACCATGCAGCACCTGCCCTTTTGTGACTGAGATATTTCACTCAGCATAATGTCCTCCAAGGTCACCCATTTTGAATAATATGAGTTTCTTGTTTTTCAATGCAGCATAGTATTCCATTGTGTGAATATACCAGAGCTATTCTATCCATTCGTTTGTTGATGGGAACTTAGGTTGTTTCCAACTCTTTGCTAATGTGAACAAAGCCACGATAAACATGGGTGTGTACATATATCTGCCTGGGTGGCAGTTATGATTTCGTTAGGGTATATTCCCAGTAATGGAATTGCTGGGTCAAATGGCATTTATTTCTATTTGTGACTTTTTGAGAGAGCGCCATATAGCCTTCCATAGTGGTTGCATGATAATTGCTATTTGCAATCATAACTATGTTCTGGGAAACTTCTGAAATGTGCTTGGTGTTCTACAGGGTTTAGACCTAATTCTGCAGTTTTAGAAATGTGAATGGCTTTCTATTAGAAGGACAAGAATCTGTGACTTACAGTCGAGGATAAGGGAGCTCTAGTGGCATGCTTGTGGAGAACTGATAAGCTAGCTTAAAGGCCCAGCTTCCCCGGCAGTTTGCATCCACCAGACACTCTGAAGGAGAGAGATGTGTGGTTTTCTGATCCATTTAAAGCCTTAGAAACCCTCCAAAGGGTCAACCATGAGTTGCAACTGATTTGATGGCAATGAGAGAATGAGAGAGAAGGCTAGAGTTTGTCTGTCAAACCCATATGGAGAGAAAAGGAGCAAGAACATATAATATTCAACTTGAAATTATTTGCAATTTTGTGTTAAAAAGTATTCTGAAAAAGAAAAAAATTTAGAAAGGATTTAAAATGACCTTTCTAAATGAATCATAAAAAGGAATCAAAATTAAAAATTTTACTTATCAAAAAGCTGCATTTATTTTAAAAAAATGAATAAATAAGCCACAGAGTGAGAGAATATGTTTGCAAACAAAATGTTTGATGATAACTTTTATCCATAATGTATAAAGAATTCTTGTTACTGCTGTTGTTAGAAGCCATCAAGTCAACTATGACACATACCATCCTTATGTACAATAGATCTGAACCTTGTCCTATCCTCACAATTCCCACCATGATCATGCCCATTGTTGCAGTTATGGTGTCAAAATATCTTGTTTTTCTTTTTAAAATTGTGTGTGTGTGTGTGTGTGTGTGTGTGTGTGTGTGTGTGTAAATTCTTTTTCCTTCTTTTTTGCACATTTTCCTCCCTCCTCTCCCCTCGCCTCTCCCAGTAGTCCACCTTGCAATACACCTCTTGCTTCAGAATGTTGCCCAATATATCTTGTTGAGAGCTTCCTCTTCCTCTGGCCCTGTGCCTTTCCCAGCATGATGTTCTTTTCCAAAGACTAGCCTCTTCTGACAACATGTCCAAAGTAAGGAAGGTAAAGTTTCACCACCCTTGCCTCTAAGGGGCAGCTTGGTTGCAAAAACACAGACCTGTTGGTTTTTTTGGCAGTCCATGAATATTCAGTGCTCTTCTCCAACACTGTAATTCAAAAGCATCTGTTCTTCTGTCATCCTTATTCATTGTCCAACTTTCAGATGTACAGGAAATAATTGCAAAGATTGTGACTTGGATCAGGCACATCTTAGTCTCTAAACTGACATAATTACTGTTTAGTACTTTGGAGAGATCTTTGACTGCAGACTTTCCCAATGTAGCATGTCTTTTATTTCCTTCCTAGGCAAGAATTCTGAAGCTCCATCTGACATACTTAGGGCATGTTGCAAGGACAGACATCATGCTTGAGAGGTTTGAGGGACAGCACACGAGAGGAAGACCCTCAACGAGATGAATTGACTCAGTGACTGGGATAATGTGGGTAGGTGTGTTAGAGACAGTAAGGTTGGCTCAGGATAGAGCAGGGTTCGGGGCTATTATACATAGGGTTGCTATGAGTCACAGGCAACTTGACGGCATATAACAACAACAACAACAATATTACCATGAGTACTGCTTGTGGATCCAAGTAAAATGAAATCATGACAACTTCAATCTTTTCACCATCTATCATGATGCTGCCTGTTGATCCAGTGGTGAGAATGTTTGTGGTCTTAATGTTTAGATGTTATCAGTTTGAAGGCTGTAGTCTCTAATCTTCTGAAGCAAGTTTTTCAAGTCCTCTTCTCTTTGAGCAAGTATGAGGGAGTAATCTGCATGGCAAAAGTTGTTGAAGAGTTTTTCTTCTATACTGATGCCACATTCTTCTTAGAAAGCATTCTTTGATGTTGTTGTTGTTGTTAGGTGCTGCTGAGTTGAACATGACCCATGGCTATCCTATGAACAACAGATCTGTCCTGCCCTGTGTCATCCTTATACTTTCTGACACATTAGGACCCATAGTAACAGGCATTGTGTCATCCACCTGGTTGAGGGTCTTCTTCTCCTTCGCCCACCTTCTACCTTTCCAAGCATCAAGTCGCTCTTCAAGGAATAGCCCTCTCCTAGCAACATGACCAAAGAATGTGAGGCAAAGCCTATTCATTTGCCTTCAAAGAGCACTATGACTGCATGTTCTTCAAGACATATTTATTTGTTCTTTTAGCAATCCATGGACTGGTCAGTGTTCTTGTCCAACACCACAACTCAAAGGCATCAGTTTTTCTTCTGTCGTCCTTATTCATTTTCCAGCTCTCAGACATGCAAGTAATCAGAAAACCATGACCAGATGCACCTTGGTCTTCAAACTGGCATCATTACAACCCAGTAATTTGGAAAGGTCCCTAACTGCAGACTTTCCCAGTACAATTGTTGTTGCTGATTGTCACTGACTCAAGCACGACTTATAGTGACCCAATGAACAAAAGATCTAAAACCTTTCTGTAATTATTGTCATTTCTCAAAGTCCCCAGAGTTTCCAGAGGCAGGTTGTTTAGGAAGTGGATGTCACTCTTCTGGTACCAAAGGGGATAATTGTGGAACCAAGTAAGATGAAGTTGTTGACAGTTTCATTTTTCTCCCTCTATCACAATGATGCCCATCAGTTATTCTCCAGTGGTAAGAATCTTTGTTTTCTTGACACAAAGATGCAATCCATACTAAATGCTGTATTCTTTGATCTTTTGCAACAAGTGCTTCAAGTCTTCCTCACTTTCTGCAAGTAAGGTTGTATCATCTGCAGAATGCAGGTTATTAATCAATCTCCCTCTGACCCTGATGCCACATTCCCCTTCATAGATTACAGCTTCTCGGATAATTTTCTCAGCATACAGATTAAATAGGTATATAGAGAGAATACTATCATGACATACTCCCTTCTTAATTTTAAACCATGTAGTGTTCCCTTGTTCTGTTTGCACAACAGCCTTCTTATCTAGGCATAGATTTCATATGAGCACAATTAAGTGTTCTGGGAGTCCCATTTCTCTCAATGTTAGCCATAACTTGTTATGATCCACACAGTAAAATGCCTTTGCATAGTCAGTAAAACATACATAGACATTTTTATGTTATTCTTTACTTTCTGTCAGGATCCATCTGAAATCAGCAATGACATGGTACCATGGCCTCTTCTAAATCCTGCTTAAACTTCTGGCAGTTCCCTCTCTATGTACTGTTCTAGCCATTTTTTAATGATCTTCAGCAGTTTTTGCTTGCATGTGAAATTAATGATATTAATGTTCAAAAGTTTTCACATTCAGTTGGATTACCTTTCTTGGAATGATGACTATTAATGGTAGAGAGATGATTGGAAGTCAGTTAAGAATGAAGAAAAACTATGGTAAACACACTTTAATAATTGGAGCATGGAAGTTATGTAATTTGAATGTTGAAAAACTAGAAATTGTGAAAAATACAATGGAACATATGAACATTGCCATACTAGGCATTAGTGAGATGAGATGGACAGGCTTTGCTCACTATGGATCGGATAATCATATGATATACTATGCTGGAAATGAAAAACAGAAGAAGAATTGTGTTGTATACATAGTAAAAAAGAGTCAATGTCAAGTTCTATTCTAAAATGCAATGTTGTGAGTTATAGGATATTATCGATACGCATACAAGAAAGATCCATTTTTATGACTATTATCCAAATATACGCTCCTACATCTAGAGCTGAAGAGGAAGAAACTGACAATTTTTAGCAAATCTTGCGGTCTGGAATTAACCAAACATGCAATCAAGATGCATTATTGATAACTGGTGACTGGGATGCAAAAGTTGGAAACAGTAAAGAAGAAATAGTAGTTGGAAAATACGGGCTTGGTCATAGAAATGGTGCTGGACAGTGCAACAATAAATGAATGAGAATCCAAAATCTCTGTAAATGTTCATTAAAATTAATAAAATTTAATAATAATTAAAAAAGAAATGAGGCTGGAAAAGAATGACAGAATTTTGTATTTTCAATTATTTATTAATTGCAAATACTTTTTTTAAAAGACACAAACTGTGACTTTACACATAGAACTCACCTAGTGGACTGTGTTGGAATTGGATTGACTACATATGTGGAAGGAATTGTTGGAGTAGATCAATATTGGCAGTCAAAGCTAGGCCAGGGGCAGACTGTGGGTCAGACCATCAATTACTCATGTGCAAGTTCAAATTAGCCTGAAGAAAATTCAAACAAGTCCATGAGAACCAAAATAGGATCTTGAATCTATTACATCTGAACTTTAAAATTATCTTAAGAATAGATTTGAAGGATTGAACATCAATGATTAAAGACCATGTGAGTTGTAAGATGATATCAAGGATATCATCTGCAAAGAGAGCAAAAGGTCATTACAAAGACAGAGAAGAAAGAAATACTGAAATGGATACCAGAAGAGACTCTAAAAATTCCACTGGAGAGTCAAGAAGCCATAAAAAGGGGAAACATGCCAAAGAAAAAAGCTGAACAGAGATTTCAAAGGTCAGCTCGAGAAGTCAAAGCAAAGTATTATAAGGGAATGTGCAGAACTTGCTCTGAGTTTCTCAAGCTAAGAGAACTGAAAAATCAATTTATGCCTTGAGTTGCAATATTGAAAGATGCTATGGATAATATAGTAAATGACCCAAAAATCCTCAAAAGAAGGTGAAGGGAATACACAGAATCATGGTACCAAAAAGAACTGACTGACATTGAAAGAGTTTCATGAAGTACCATATGAGCAGCAGCCAATGACAACAAAAAAAGAAGTTGAAGCTACTCTGAAGGCAGGAGCAAAAAAGAAAGCCCCAGGAGTCAATGAGATACCAATCGACAAGTTTCAATTAACAGATGCAGCCCTGCATGCTCTCACCAGGAAATTTAGAGAATAGCTCTCTGGCCAACAGACTGTAAGAGGTCTACATTTGTCCCCATTCCCAAGAAAAGTAATCCAACAGAATGTGGAAACTATTGAACAATATCACTATATCAGAAGGAATTCTTACAACTCATCAATAAGAAGACAAAAGATTCAATGATAGCAATAGGCAAGATATTTAAACACTTTACCAAAACACAAACATGAAAAAGTGCTCAGCCTAACTAACCATATTAAAAGCCAACAGCACTACTATAGTCTATTTGACGCCCAGAAACCTTATATGACAAACTAGAACTGCTCCACAGGATGTCCAAGGCTGTAAGTCCTTATGTAAGCAGACTGCTACATCTCGTCCTCATAGACTTTCTCATGGGTTCAAACCACTGATAAAGCACCAGTTTTGAGTGAATGAGACCATCCCTAAACTAACTCAAGAAAAATAGGTTGCTGGAGACAAATGTCAAAGTGGGATTTACACTATCTTTATCCCTCTGAACTGCTTCTTCCCTAAATAGTCCAGAATCTAGCTGACTTGAACACAGAAGAAGGTTCACATCTAGTCTGTTCAGGTCTGAAGGAGGAGAGGGTGAGCTCAGCTACCTCCTGAGTTACATTAAGAATAAATAACCTTCCCTCCATGCTGTTCTGATATGGCTGGGTGGATTTGGATAAGCACTTGAAAACTGTGTGTCATTGCTTGGGGGATGTTTTGGATCCACTCTCAGTGCCTGTTATGCACCAATGGGATGTGGTGATGATGTGAATTCATTCATTAAATTCTTGAGACAAAAATATTCTCTTTCTCTTCTTCCTTCTTCTCTTTTCTGTGTCATTGTCCTATTTTCTTCATGCCTGTACTATTTCTAAGGGAGCTCTCTTGGCCTAGTGGTAAGAAACTGCACTGCAATCCAGGGGCAGTTCCAATCCACCAGAGATTGGATGGGCAATCTCCTCCCTTTCAATTACCTGCCTCTGAAAACCCACTTGAGGCTCAGCTATGGATCAGTTCTGATTCGACGGCATACAACAACAATACACTATTTCTAAGGATTCTTAGTGGCATGCGTTACATTTGCACTGCTAATCAAAAGGTTGGCAGTTCAAACCCATCAGCTACTCTGCCAGAGAATACTTGGAAGTCGTGTCCAATAAAGATGTTAAATTCAATAAAGTGTCAGTCACCACAAGTCAGAATCATCTCAGTGGATTTGGGTATGTGATTTCTATCTTTACTGAGTAAATATTACTGGGGATAAAGCAACCCATCAAAAAATACACTACTTATGCTAGAATAAATACAAAATTATGATAAATTTTACTTCTTTATTATTATAATTTGAGTGAACATTTTTTACAGAGTAAATTGGCTTTCCATTCAGTCATTCCCCAACATTTTATTACATTGATTATAATACCCACAATGTAACACAAATCCACAATGCAAAGGTTGTTGTTGTTGTTGTTATGTGCCGTCGAGTCGTTTGCGACTCATAGAGACCCTATGTACAACAGCCCTAAACTCCGCTCTGTCCTGTGCCAATCGCACTGTCTCTGACACTCCCATGCCAATTACCCCAGTCACTGAATCAATCCACCTCATAGAGGGCCTTCCTCTCCTGCACTGTCCCTCCACCCTCCCAAGTCACAACATGTCCAAAGTATGTTAGACGGAGCCTCAGAATCCTTGCCTCCAAGGAGCCACCCGGTTTAACCCTTTCCAGGACAAATCTGTTTGTTTTCCTAGCAGTCCATGGTATTCTCAATACTCTTCTCCAGCACCATAGCTCAAAGGCATCAATTCTACATCGTTCGAATCTGCCAGCTGCTCATTGAAAAAAAGACGGATACTCTCCTCCTGCATGATTTAATGTCTCTAAAACCCCCCTGTGAGCCAATTATGGGTCAATTCTGACTTGATGGCACTCAACAACAACAACAATTCCGCCTTTCCTGCTCTTGTCTTGTGGTTATTTCCGTTAGTCCCTCTAGCCTACCCCGCCTGCCTTCTGAGCTTCATCCCTGAGCAAATGTTGCCCTTTTGATCTTGGATGGTTGATTGTTCAGAGGAGTGAGTGGTTATTTTAATTTATTGCCAGTAAAGTAAAAACCAGACTTCAAAAAGTTTATTTAAATAGTAGCACTCACTGGGGTAGCTTGAAACCAGACTTCACTGAGCTATCACCTAAAAAGAATAAGAGCTGATCAAAGGCCTAGCTAATTTGTGAGAGTATTGAATCAATTCATACAAAGAACACATCTGTCTCCTATTGTCCTCTTGTCCCTGCTTGTCAGTTTGTAACATTTCATGGTAAATACCAACCATAAAGCCACTCCAGGCACACAGCCGTGCTGAGCAATCTTGCTGACATGGACAGAAAATGACAAGAAGTGATATTTTCATATTTCTTTTTCATTTGACCAAGCTTGGTCAAACTAAAAACACATAATCAATTTTGAGACGGTCGTAAGACTTTTCTGTAATTCTCTCTCTAGAGAGACCAGAAATAGGCAGTCACCGATGCAAGAAATAACTGTGGTTAGATGGGGACATTTTATTTTCCTTTCTTCCTTCTTCATTCATTTGAGGGATCCAAGGGATGCTTTCAATCAACTTGTCCTGAAAGGGCCACATTTTGGGAGAATGGTGATTAAAGAAACCAAAGAAAAAGCCACGGCTGATTTAGAATTTGTTCATGCCAAATGCATGTGTGTTTTGCCATCCACACTATACAGGAGATCCTATTATAAAACCCCTCAGATCAGTGAGGGAAACTGGTCTACTGGCAAATTTATCGAGGGATTTCTCAGCTTAAGTACTATTTGTCTGTGAAATCTTTTACAGATGGTGAAATTATTTTAGTCACTCTGACGTCCTCCAGATTTGTAAAGAAAATGTATTGGGAGGGAATTGGACCTATGAATTGTTTTGATGCCAGGATCTAATTAAATATACTATGTAGATACTTTGCAAGAAGTCATAATATTCAGCTGATGTCAACCACTCTATTTAGCAATAAAAAACAAAGATGTCCCCAAAAATCTAATGAATTTTGACAGCAGAATTAAAAGTTTCAAAAAGAATGGAAAAAAGGAAGGGAAAGAGGAAGAAAACAAGGAAAAGACACAGAAAAAGAGAGAGAGAAGGCTCCCTCTCATTTTACAATTTTGATGGAGATGAAAATCTATTAATCTGCCACCACAAGCATAATTTTTCAGCACATGGGTCACTGCTTCTGAATAGAGTGCTATCCACGGTGTTGACAAGAAAGGATTCTGCTTAGAAACCTCAGGTTGGTGTTATATCACCAGGAAATCAACCAACCTGGAGAGTTAAGGGCGTCATTTGTCTTAAAAGACCAGCTGAACCATGGAGAGGAAAGTGTGCTCTGTATCTCATATGCCAACTTATGTTAACGGAACAGCTGACTCACATCCTTACCCGGGACTTGTTGGCTACAACACTGGGGGACAGGAGTGTAGAATGTGAGACGTGAGCTCTCTTCTCACTTCAGCTCCTAAAGTATAGACACAACTAAGAATACACAAAGTATAAACACAACTTTGTTCATGTGTTGTTGTTTTTGTTATGTGCCGTCGAGTCGTTTGCGGCTCATAGCGACCCTATGTACAACAGACCTAAACCTTGCTCTATCCTGTGCCAGTCGCATTGCCTCTGACACACCCATCCCGATTATCCCAGTCACTGAATCAATCCATCTCATAGAGGGTCTTTCCCTCCTGTGCCTCCCTCCACCCTACCAAGCATGATGTCCTTCTCCAAGGACCGGTCTCTCCTCACAACATGTCCAAAGTATGTTAGACGGAGCCTCAGAATCCTTGCCTCCAAGGAGCCACCTGATTTAACCCTTTCCAGGACAAATCTGTTTGTTTACCTAGCAGTCCATGGTATTCTCAATACTCTTCTCCAGCACCACAGCTCAAAGGCATCAATTCTCCTTCTATCCTTCTTGGTCATTGTCCAACTCTCTGATATATAACAAGTGATTGCGAAGACTACTGCCTGTATCAGACCCACCTTAGTCTCCAGAGAGACACCATTGCTCTTCAGTACTTTGGAGAGGTCCCTAACAGCAGACTTTCCCATGGCAATGCGCCTTTTAATTTCCTGGCTGCTGGTGCCAAGAGTGTTGACTGTGGAGCCAAGCAAACGAAAGCTGTGTACAATCTCAATCTCTTCATCATCTATCCTGATGCTGCCAATTGGTCCAGTGGTGAGAATCTTTGTCTTCTTGACATTGAGCCTCAATCCATATTGGAGGCTGCAGTCCTTGACCCTCTGCAGCAGGTGCTTCAGGTCCTCCTCAGTTTCAGCAAGCAGAGTTGTGTCATATGCATGATGCAGATTGTTGATAAATCATCCACCAATCTTGTTCGTGTAAGGGGTTATAATTTTAAATAGAGTTCAAAGGAGACTAATAGGTAAATAATGTGTCCAAGATTATCATCTTAGGTTTCCGTAGAGAAAAAGAACCAGTGTGATACAGATACAGTTATAAAAAAGAGAGAGAGAGAGAGAGAGAGACATATAGTGAAAGTTTATAGGCAAACTTATTTTCCATTCAACAACTTAATTTGTATAGCTGTTTTGTAACATTAATTACAAATTTACATTGCAGGAGAGGAAAATAAGATTATAACATGATTATGAGGACTGGTAAACCTAAAATCTACAAGTCAGACAGTAGGCTAGAGATTTCCTGCAGTCCTATAGTCCAAAGTTGCTGGGTCAGGCCATGGTAAGAGAAAGGAAAGAATTCTGGCAAACTTTCTCTTTACAGTCTGGAGGGGGAGGAAAACCCAATAATCATCTATTTGACATAGAGTCTTATTCAAGGTGATCGAATGTTTGTTACAAGTGTCCATAAACTGATGAGTGGTTTAAAAAAACTCTGACACGTTCACAAAAAGGAATATAATGCACAGCTAAAGAATTATTTATATATTCATGAAATATTGTGTTTCAGTGTTTAATGATTGATTTTTCAGAAGTTAGCTATCATGTCTTTCTCCTGAGGCACCTCTGCATGGACTTGAACCCCCAGTATTTTGGTTAATAACCAAGTATATTAACCTTTTACACCACTCCAAGGCCCTATACCTTAGAGAAATGCCTTCAGCTGATTGGATAAGGCCTAGAACATTATAGAGGGCAGTCTGTTTTATTTAAGGCAAATTGATTTAATCATATGTAGCTACTTCATAACAGCATGTTGACTAAACAATTGGGCACCACTATCTGACTAAGTTGACACAAAGTAAACTCAGTCATGTAGCAGGATTTTAACAGAGCATATCGACAGAGCAGGATTTAGACTCAAGCCATTGGAAGATAGGTTCTTTCCACCCTACACTAGGGAAGGACACCATTAGAAGTATTGACTGACTATTTCACTTTTAACAACTCTTTATAATCCAATAATTAACTTTTCTTGCTTTACGCAGCTTCCAAATAGTTGTTCAGAGAGAGGCATAGATGTTCTTGTGGACTCAGTAGAGAAAACGAGTAAATGCCTATCTCCCCAATATCAGCAGCTGTTCTTTAACAAAAGCCTGAACTCCAAAAAGAGCGGTGTGCAGGCAGACTAGCAGGAGCAAAAATTGGACAATGCAGGCAGATATGGGGTACAGAAGGCATTTTCCTGCTTATCTGGGAATTTCTGCTTTGATCTAACTTGGTATTTTTTTTTTTCTGTGCTTTTAAAATAGAGGAAAAAAAGCTGCGAAGTAAGAGTTTCAGGGAATGCCAAAGTTATTAGAAACAGCCCGGAGCCTAAGAGATTATAGCCAATAGAGAGACAGTCATTATTTCTATTCACCCAAGCTCACAGGGCTTGTACTACAATTACACCAACCATTGTGAGGACGCCATAAATGGGGTGACACTTCCTTCGGTTATACATAAAGTCACCATAAATCAGTGGCAACTAACAACAGAGTTCATGAAATGAGGATCTCCTCCATGCATCTGGTTCCATATGGCTAGCTTTTCAGCCCACAAAGATGGATGAATACAACATTGTATTGAAAGAGGAACACTGTAGAATTAACTGAAATACAATCCTTTCCCCCCCTTACCTCCTATATAGTTCTACCCTCAAGGGACCAATATATACCGGCAGAAATGAACAGGTTTTTATAATGGGAGACAAGGCACAAAGGCCATCAAACTTGAGGGCTAAATGCACTGACACCAGAAGCCATGGAAGACAGATGGTGAGAGGCTCTTCATGAACTCAGGTGTGCCACTCACTCACTCGCTCGCTCACCCACTCAACTGCCTTCAACCAACACATAGTTGAGTCTCCAGTGGGTTTTCAGGAACTGTAAATCTCACAGGAGGAAATTGCTTATCTTTCTCCTGCAAAGCAGCTGGTGGATTCAAACCTCCTGCCTTTAGGTTGGCAGCACGACTCACTACCCACTAGGTTACCAGTGCTCTATCTGAGTTTCTTAGTCTTTTGTCAGTTTCTTAAAAAGAGAGAGGGAGAGATGTTTACAGTTCTTAAAATGTAGGATTGCCTGTTTTTCTCCCCAGGAGCCTGTGGTGGCTTTATATGGTCAGAGTCGTGGCCTTAGCTTAACAGTGCAATTCACCATGGACTAAACCACCAGTTACTTCATCTTGTTGCTATCTGAAAAGTTGCAGGTTCTAGTTCAGAGGCACTTCAGAAGAAAGTCCTGGAAATCTACTTCCAAAAATTTAATTCTTGAACACTCCATGGAGCACAGCTCTATATGATACACAGAAAGTTGCCCCAAGTCAGAATTCGAATGAATGCAACTGATTGAGTTTACCTATTCATCTGATAAATACTAGCAATGTTCTGTACACCCTTCATGAGTAGAGTTTCTATAGAAAGAAATAGGCCAACTGAAATAGGGTAAAGTAACAAGCGTCCTAACCCTTAAAATAATATAGGACTTCTTCCAACAGAAAAACTCTGAGAGAAAATATACTGTCTTAAGTGGGGAAACAAAAATACTCTTCCATAGTGAATGTGCAAATTCAAATAAAACATGGAAAGATTTTTAAATGTATTTAATTATGGCTTAAATATTATTCTGTAGTCTTGAGCATAATTTTTTTCTTAACACTTACTTATCATGCCAATATTCTATTTTTTTCTCTCAGGATTTGTGTAAATATTAAAAAACTGAAAAAAGTGAGATTAACTGAAAGTTTTGAGCCTATTTCTGTCTGTCCTTCTTGATCATGTCTCAAAAGAGAGCAGTATGTGAGTGACCTTCAAACTATAGTGTGGGCTAAGCCAATATTTTACAGATCAATTCAATGTAACAATCAATTCTTTTTCCAAAAGTAAAAAAATAATTTAGAATTGAATCGATGATAGCAGAGTGCATCAGATAAAACAGGGCTTGGATTTTTGCCATGAAAATTTTCAGTTGGATGTGTATGTTGGTTCTTTATTTATTATAGACTTCATTTAAAACAAGTTAAAAACTCCTGATCTGGTGAATTATCTGTCAGTTTGAATTTACCAGTTATTCCATGGGAGAAAGAGGGGCAATTTCCACTGATGCAATTTACAACCTCAGTAACTCAAAAATGGGTCAGGTAAGAGTCAGTTCTGACTGATTGGCAATGAGTTGAATTGAGTCTACTGGGTACATGGCAGAGACAAAAAAGGATCTCCTATTAGGTGCTGAGAATCTGAATTATTCCGGATGCTCAAAGTCAAGTAAAGGTGTAGAATTCATTGACTTGGTGTAGAATTCATTGTGCCTTTGTAAGTGGGAGAAAGATAGACACTCTCCTCTTGTGTGACTTGCACCCTCTGAAAACCCTTTGGAGGAACAGCTACCAGTTGGTTCCAGGTTGATGGCAAGAGAGAGTTTGTTTTCAAGTGGAGAACTGGTATTACAAAAGTCATGATTTTTAAAAATCCGGAGATCCTTTTCAGTTTCATAAGCATGATGATTGGGTGTTCATACTTCTATATGACATGTGTCACCCTTTAAACCTTGTTATGACATAAGCACACTACCCATCTGACATGAAAAAAAAAATACATCATTCAGAATGGCATGAATGGTGGGATATTGGATTATATTGTCAGTTTTTGGGGGTTTTTGAAAAGTATGAGATTTTTTTAAGTTATTATTAATTTCAATGAAAATTTACGGAGACTTTGGATTTCCATTCATTCACTGTTGCACTTTCCACCCCTTCCCCCCACCCCCAGTACACTACCTCTTGGAAAAGTAAAAGAAAAATTCTTTCATTGTTTTACAGTCCTTCCCCCGAGGTCCACTCCACCATGCAGCCTTTACTCTGTACTCCCGTCATGACAAAAATACCTAATCATATATCACTTTTAAACAGTTTTCTCCCTCATCTGTTTCAGTGCAGTATACATTATTGAACCCATCTTTCTCAGTCTCCCCCCAACCCCGAGGTCAGTCCTGTTTTACAACAGTGGCACCATGTAGTATTTGTCCTTTTGTGACTGAGATACTCCACTCAGCATAATGTCCTCCAGAGTCACCCATTTTGAATAATACTGCATGAGTTCCTTGTTTTTCAATGCAGCGACCACAGCTTCTCTATCCATTTGTTTGTTGGTGGTCACTTAGGTTGTTTCCAACTCCTTGCTATTGTGAACAAGCTGTAATAAACATGGGTGTGCATATATCTGCTTGGATGTCAGTTATGGTTTCTTTGGGGTATATTTCCAATAATGGAATCCTGGGTCAAAGAGTATCTCTATTTGCAACTTTCTGAGAAAGCGCCATATTGCCTTGCACAGTGGTTGCACCATTTTACACTTCCACCAACAGTGAATAAGGGTTCCATTTTCTCCACAACCTCGCCAGCATTTGTTTCTTGCTGTTCTGTTAAATTTTGCTGTTCTGACTGGGGTGAGATGATATCTCATAGTTGTTTTGATTTGCATCTCTCTTAGAACTAGGGCTTTTGAATATTTCTTCATGTGCTTGTTAGCCATCTGAATGTCTTCTTTGGTGAAGTGTGTGTTCATATCCTGTGCCCATTTTTCAATTGCATTATTTACCTTTATCTTGTTGTTGTGTATATTGTTGCTTTATATGCTGTCAAGTTGTCTGTGACTCAGAGAGACCCTATGTTCGACAACCTGCTCTACCCTGCTCTGTCCTGTACCAATCTCACTCTCTCCAACACACCTACCCCATTACTCCAGTCACTAAATCAATCCATCGCTTCAAGGGTCTTCCTCTCCTGAGCTGTCCCTCCACCCTCCCAAGCATGACATTCCTCTCCCAAGCCTGGATCCTCCTTGTAACATGTCCAAGCTGTGCCAAATGAAACTTCAGAATCGTTGCCTCCAAGGAGCAGCCTGGTTTCACCCTCTCCAGAATGAACCTGTTTGTTCTCTTGGCAGTCCATGGTATGTTCAATATTCTTCTCCAACACCATGGCTCAAAGGCATCAATTCTCCTTCTATCATCCCTAGTTATTGTCCAGCTCTCCGATACATAACAAGTGATTCCAAAGACCATGGCCTGTATCAGGTGCACCTTAGTCTCCAGACTGACATCATTGCTCTTCAGACTTTAGAGAAGTCTCTGACAGCAGACTTTCCCAATGCAATGCATATTTTAATTTTCTGGCTGTTGGTCCAAGAGTGTTTATTGTGGAGCCAAGCAAAATTGGAGAGACTAGAATATCATTGAAGTTTCTTATAAAGGAAATCAACTCTTGTTTTAAGCATGAAAAGAATTCCTCAATTGGAAATATTCACACAATAACTCACAGAAATATGGAGGAAGCTTAGAGAATCCGGTTTACAGAATTAGCAGAAATGAAAGAAGCTATACAATTAGAAACACAGTTCATAGCACCCCAACACTGGTCTGATGAGACTACCACTACTTCAGCTGCTGGGCCCTGGGCACTGGGTCCTGGGCTCGCACTGTGTATTAACATCCTGTATGGCACTACCAGCAACTGGTCCTGCTGCCACTGCAAGAGATTTCTCAATTGCTTCTACCTTTTTGCATCACTAGTGCCAGGTGGGTGCTTCTGATTGGCCCAGCTCCAAGGGAAGTTGGAAATAGATTGTCTGCCCCTTTTGGCTTCTACAGCAAAAGACAGTATTTACCACCTTCACCCCTCATCAAGATTCATTCCATGGAAGATAATCTAAATATAAAAAAAAAGAATGAGCTAGACTATGACAATATTTCTTTCAGCTGAAATGATAAAGACTTCAAGTAAGATGGTGACAAAGAAAAAGAAGCTGAAAGAGTTCATTTGAAAGATTAGGGAAAGAAAAAATAAACAGGTTTGGTAATGGATGCATAGAATAATTAACAATGGAGAAGAGAGACAGCTGAGTCTAGGCTTCTGTCCTTGAGATGAAGCAAGGTTTGTGCAGTTGACAGACACAAAACTGAGAGACGAAGAAATTGAAGAAAAGTTTGTGAAGTCCTATTAATGAGGACTGATAGTTTAATCATCCTTGGAGTTAGTGACCATTGTGAAATTAATTCATTCAATTTGTCTCATTCTTTGAGCTCAAGTTACAGATCCATTGTGTTTATTTCTGTCTCTTGTTATCATTTGTGGTCTAGTATTCTTACAGCTTCAGATTTTCCTAAATCGGTGTTTCCATGTGACTGTTTGGATATTTATCTTTACACACATTTTTAAGACTCAAACTAGAATAAACCTTAAAGAGTGCTTTCTCACAGCAAGATAAAGGTAAATAATGCAATTGAAGAATGGGCACAGGCCACTCATCTACTCGCGTTTTCAGTAGGCCGACATAACGTGATGAGGCAGTGGTCACAATGTTGATGGTGCTGTCATCCAGAAAGACCTTTAAAGAGGGAGAAGAAAAAAATGCCATGTTTATGCTTAGGTTTATAACTAGAGAGACATAGTGTCAAGAGTCCATACAAAAAGAGAACTTGTTTGCTTGTTTGTTTGGTTGGTTTGTTTTGTCAGGCTTTTTAAATAAAATTTTATTTTAGGGAAAAAAAATGGGCACAGGATATGAACTGACACTTCACCAAAGAAGACATTCAGATGGCTAACAAGCACATGAAGACATTCCTAGCTCTAAAAGAGAAGCAAATCAAAACAACTATGACATATCATCTCACCATAGTTAGAATAGCAAAATTTAGCAGAACAGGAAGCAACAAATGCTGGTGAGGTTGTGGAGAAACTGGAACCCTTATTCACTGTTGGTGGAAGTGTAAAATAGTGCAACCACTGTGGGACGTGGTATGGCGCTTTCTCAAAAAGTTGCAAATAGAGATATCATTTGACTCAGCAATTCCACTATTAGGAATATACCCCAAAGATACCATAACTGATATCCAAGCAGATATTTGCACACCCATGTTTATCGTGGCTTTGTTCACAATAGCAAGGAATTGGAAACAACCTAAGTGACCATCAACAAACAAATGGATAGAGAAGCTGTGGTATATTCACACAATGAGATACTACACTGCATTGAAAAACAAAGAACTCATGCAATATTATTCAGAATGGGTGACCCTGGGAGACATTATGCTGAGTGAAGTATCTCGGTCACAGAAGGAAAAATACTGCATGGTGCCACTTTGTAAAACAGGACTGACCTCGGGGTTGGGGGCAGACTGAGAAAGATGGGTTCAAAAATGTATACTGCATTGAAACAGATGAGGCAGAAAACTGTTTAAAAGAGATATGTGATTAGGTATTTTTCTCATGATGGGAGTCCAGAGCAAAGGCTGCATAATGGAGGGGACTTGGGGGGAGGGAATGTAAAACAATGAAAGAATTTTTCTTTTACTTTTCCAAGAGGGTAGTGTACTGGGAGGGGGGGAATTGGAAGGTGAGAGAAGTGCAACAGTGAATGAATGGAATTCCAATTTCATTGAAATTAATAGTAAATTTAAAAAAAGAGGATGCTTTCTTTTAAAATAAATAGTTAACACCCATATGACTCACAATTTCCCACATTAAGAGCAAAATGAGCATGTATATAATAACTCAAACACAGAAGCACAGATACACATTGGCGTTAACTCAACAGCACTTAATAACAGCAGCAAACAAATGAGTGCTCCTGTGCCCTCCTCCCAAGTTGAGAAAGTATTTGTTCTCTATCTGTCACAATGCTAATACCCTTCATTTTCCAGATTTGAGATTAGGACTGAAACCCCATATCCATAGATCAAATGTGCTGCATGTCTCACTATAATTTCTAACTACTTTCTACACTTTGCAGTTAAGAAATTGTGGTGTCTTAGATCAATGAGAGAAGTTGAAGGGAGAGTGAGAAGACCTCACAAGACAAGGGGCTCAAATTGCTTTGTAAAGGTTCACATTTGGACGGATGTATTAAAAATCAACTAAAAATCTGAGAGCATTTGGTCCCCGGTATTCCCTTTCCTAATTAGACTTCCAATTCTAGTCTCTTGGTAACAGAACTAATCCTTTCCCACTCTTGCCTTACGCCTTTCAAACATAGACCTCATGAGTTTCAAATTTCCTTGAAGAAAGGAAAGCAAGCTCTTAAGATAAAAGGAAGATATTCAAATTTCCTTAATAATTCTAAAGCTCATATTTTTCATTTGACATTATGATCTCTATACTTTCAAATTGTTTTCTGTTCCTTGTATCTCAGGAAAAGAAAATAGGGAAATAGAAATAAAGGTTTGAGTTTAACGGCTTTTCTAAAAAAATCTCAAGAATTGGAATGAAGGAATCATTTACAGTTCCAGAATAACATGAAAGAAGACAGGAAATCAGAGGCTTTGGTGAATTTATAATGAGCTCCAATCAACTGATTATTTTCAAAATTATTAAAATCATGTCATACAGATGACTCTAGATTCTGCTTGGCCTTCTTCCCAAGCTCACTGCAGTCAAGTTGGTTCTGACTCACAGAGGATGACCTCTCCTCAGGTTTCCAAGGCTATAAATCTTTTCAGGAGGAAACTGTTGTTTATCTCTCTCCCTTGGAGAACTTGGTGAGTTCAAACAGCAGTAAGCAGCCCAGTACATGATGTGCAATGCCACTAGTATTCCTTAGGTAAACCTGTTGTTATTGCTATTCTATGCTACCAGTCAAAACCAACTCATAACTGACCTGTCAGTGGCTTTTCAGAGGCTGTAAATCACATGGGGAGAAACTACCCATTTTTCTCCCATAGAGCAGCGGGTGGATTCGAATCAGCTGGCATTTGGGTTGGCAGCAAAATTCCTTACTAAGCCACCAAAACTCCCTCTGTATTTTCTAATTGTTTTATAAACAAGAGATTGAAGTCTTACAATATTCTGGACCATCCTCATGCTCTCCTCGCTGCTCAAGTCCATTGTTGCAGTCGCTGTGTCAATCCATCTCATTGAGGGTATTCTAATTCTTGCCACCAAGGGATTGGTGATTGCATAAGTACACTCTTAAACCTTATATATCTAAACTAAAGAAGAGATTAAAAGCCTTGTGGGTGAGAGAAAGCAAACAGGTGTACTTTGGCTGACTAAGTAGTAATGTATACTGCAGAATGTTCTGGACTTTGCATAGTTAGTCTCCTCCACCTGTTACCCTCTGCTCCCTTATGCTGCAGCCTTTCATCTAGTTGACTCATTTGATTTCCAGATTTTTTCTCTAATGCCACTTCTTCAGGAAAGTCATCCCTAACCCAATTCCCCAAGACTGATAATCTCCATTATCATTTTCTCTTTGTATCATTGACGTTTGTATTTATAGTACACAAAAAAGTTGTTGTTAGGTGCCACTGAGTCAAGTACGACTCAATAGTCACTCTATGAATAATGGATCTGAACCCTAGTCTGTGTCATCTTCCTCATCTCTGACATATGTGAGCCCATGATGCAGTCCCTGTGTCAATTCATCTCATTGAGCATCTCCTCTTTTTCACTGACTCCAATTTTCCAAGCATGGTGTCTCTCTTCAAGAAATAGCTTCTCTCCAACATCCTTCCCTGATTAAAACACTCAACATAATAGGATTAGAGGGGAATGTCTTCAACATAGTAAAAAGTATTTATGCAAACCCGAAAGCCAACATTGTTCTCAATGGAGAGAGGTTAAAGGCATTCCCTTTAAGAACAGGAACTAAGCAAGGATGCCCACTCTCACCTCTCTTATTCAATATTGTACTGGAAGTCTTAGTGATAGCAATAAGACAAGAGAAGGGAATAAAAGGTATCCAAATTTGCAAACAGGAGGTAAAATTATCTCTCTATGCAGATGATATGATAGTATAGTGAGAAAACCCTAAAGACTCAGCAAGAAAACTATTGGACACAGTGGACCAATTCAGCAAAATAGAAGGATACAAGAGCAACATACAAAAATCAGTTGGATTTCTCTACAGTGACAAAGAGAATACAGAGCCAGAACTAAGAAAAACAATACCCTTCACAATAGCTAATCACAAGATTAAATACTTGTGAGTAAATTTAACCAGAAGTACAAAGGATCTATTCAAAGAAAATTACAAAACATTAATTACTACAAGAAACAAAAAGAGACCTGGAGAAGTGAAAGAATATCCCTTGCTCATGGATGAGAGACACACAAGTGTTGAGGACACTCCTTCACAGAGTCACTATGAGTTGCCTGCGACTCAATTGCACTTAACAATGATGATGACATGGATAGGAAGACTCAATATTGTGAAAATGGCAATACTACCAAAGGCAATTTACATGTTCAATGCAATCCCCATACAAATACCAATTGCATTCTTCAACGAGATGGAAAATTATTAGGTATTTTTGTCATGACAGGAATCCAGAGCAAAGGCTACATAGTGGAGTGGTCCTGGGGAGAGAGATTTTAAAACAACTAAAGAATTTTTCTTTTACTTTTCCAAGAGGGTAGTGTACTAGGGGGGGGGGTTTGGAGGGGAGAAAAGTGCAACAATGCATGAATGGAAATCCAGTCTCTAAATTTTCATTGAAATTAATAATAAATTTTAAAAAAGAAAGAAAAGACCTGGAAAAAAAAAAAAGAAAGAAACAGATGAAGGAGAGAACTGTTTGAGGGGGATACGTGATTAGGTATTTTTTCATGGCAGGAGTCCAGAGTGAAAGCTGCATAGTGGAGTGGACCTTGGGGGGAGGAATTGTAAAACAATGAAAGAATTTTTCTTTTACTTTTCCAAGAGGGTGGTGTACTAAGGAAGGAGGGTTGGGTGGGGGGAAAAGTGCAACAATGAATGAATGGAAATCCAAAGTCTCTTTGAATTAGGCATGTCTTAATCTTCAAACCACCGTTATTGCTCCTTAGTACTTTGGAGATGTCCTTGACAGGAGACTTTCCCAATGCAATATCTTTTGATTTCTTGACTGTTGGTATCAAGGGTTGTTGATTGTGAATACAAGAAAGTTAAAATCATTGACATTTTCAATCTTTTTTCTGTCAATTATGATGTTGCCTATTGGCCCAGTAGTGGGGATTTTTATCTTCTTGATGTTAAGATGTAATCCATATTGAAGGCTGTAATCGTTAATCTTTTTCAACAAGCATTTTAAGTCCTCTTGCTTTCAGCAAACAAGGTGTGCTATCAGCATAGCACAGATTGTTGATGAGCTTTTTTCCAATCTTAATGCCACATTCTTCTCCATATGGTACAACTTCTCAAATGATTTGTTCAGCACATCCCATAATGACACAGAGTAAAGCTTTCATTCAACAAAGGACCTTCATTTACTGTTGTGGCAAGTCTGAAAATGAGAGGAAACAGCCGCAAATATCTAATAAAAAATAAGATCGTTAGAAGGCTAAATGTGCCTGATTCAGGGCATGGTCTTTTTAATCACTTGTTTTGAATTTGAGAGCTGTATAATGAATAAGGAAGACAGAAGAAGAAAGGATATCTTTGAGTTGAGCTGTTGGAGAACAGTACTGAATATCCCATGGACTGCCAAAAGAACAAATAGATAGATACATCTTGGGGAAAGTGCGGCCAGAGAGCTCCCTGGAGAAAAAGATGATAAAGCTTGGCTTCACATGCTTTGGGGCATGTTGCTAGAGGAGCTATTCCTTAGAGAGGGACATCATGCTTGGAAAGGTGCAGGGTCAGCAAAAGAGGAGACCCTCAATGGGATGGGTTGCAGAGTGGCTGCTGCAATGGGCTTAACTAAGTCAGAAATGATGAGGATGGCACAGAGTTCAGCTCTGTTTTTCATATGGCTGCTATAAGTCATTTTCAGCTCAACAGAACCTTACAACAACAATTACTTTTCCCCAGCCTCATGCTTCTCTCTGAGAATGAGTTCCTCCTGAAAATATGCTGCAAGTAAATGACATGAAGTTTTACTACCTTTGCCTTTATGGAGTGTTCTGATTGTCCTTCCTCCAAGATAGATATTGGTTTTTAAATTTTCTTTCAGCCCTCATGGGCTATTTCATGCTCTTCTCCAACACCACAGTACAAAAGCATAAATTCTTTTTCTGTCATCCTTATTCACTCTTCCACTCTCAGTTGCATAGGAAACAACTGAAAATACCATGGCTTCAATAAGATGCACCTTAATCTTTAAACTGACATCTTTTTTCTTCAGTACTTTAAAGATATATGGATGGATAAATAGATATAGATAGATAGATAAATAGATAGATAGATAGATAGATACACAGTTACATAGATACATAGATATTGCTTACTTACAAAATTCATATACTTTGTGTTTCGTACCTTCTACATTCACTTTGTGTTTCATACAATCATTCCCATGCATTATGTTTTATAAAATTAGTCACCTTTGGACCTTACCCATCATCACCCTGTTTTTCAAGTTCCTGCCAGATCCTTCACATTTCCTTTATCCCCTTCCTCCACTCACCAAATTGTGCAACCTTGAGGTTTCACCCCTACCCATCCTCTCTCCTCTGCTCCCACCACTTCCCCCCTTAGGTCCTCCATATATGTTTTACTAGTTATTCTTCCATTTTTACAATAATGGTCTTATGCAGTATTTGTCTTTATAAGACTCAGTTTAAAGGGATCCTTTACAGCAAATTTCCCAAGAGCAACATGCATTTGGATTTCTCAACTGCTACATTCATGGGTGTTGATTTTAGATCACTTCACAAAGTATGTGAATATCACATACAAGTAAAATATTTTTGAAGATGTTAAAAACTGTTGGATCAATACTTTGACAAGGTACTGTCAGAAAGTCAAGCTAGCTTCAGAAATGGCCATGGAAAGCACAAGGGATTTCATTGCTGATGTCAGGTAAAGCCTGGTTGAAAGTGGAGAATACCAGAAAGATAACAAATTCTGGCTAACAATGAGAAGAATGGGTTTTCCAGTACACCATTAATTGTGCTCCCTGGAATCCAATACATAAACAAGGAAGCACTTACTCAGCTAGAACAAGGGAACAATGACTTATTTAAAATGAGGATAAGCTTGCATCAGTGTCATATCCTTTTGCCATTCCTTTCTCCATCATTTCAACTGTTTGGTGAGAAAATGATTCTTCAAGAATGTGCCATCAGGATTGGAGAAAGACTCATTCATTAATAACCTGCTTTATGTATGTAGATGATACAACCTTGATTGCAGAAAGTGAGAAAGACTATTAAGGTAGAGAAACCAATTATTTTGAACTAGCAATGGAGGAATATTTTTCTGTTGCTCTGAGGTTTCCTCAAGTCATTGTATTAACAGACTCTAGGAAATTAAAACTTGAGGTAAATTGCTAAAAAGAGGGCTGAGGGTTGGAAGACCATCTGTTAAGGCAAACTGGAAAAACCACAGGGAAAAATGAGAAAAGACTGTCATAGGCATATGGTCTTATACTAACAAAAACATCATCAGTTCTAATGCACCAGTCACTCCATGGGAGAATGATGGGCACCTCTTCCTGTAAAGATCTATAGACTTGGAAACCCAATGGAAATGTCATGAGTCAGAATCACCTCAATGGCAGAATGTTTGAGAAACGAACTCATTTATCAACGATCTTGTTATATTGGAAATTTTACATTATGAAAAGTCTATTACCAAACTATTTTGTGCATCAGTTGGTGTATATCAGTAATGCCAGGTAGAGTGCTAAATGAGTGATGCTGGCTGAAATAGTTAAAGTTCTGTGTCAACTTGGCTGGGCCATGGTTCTCAGTGGTTTGACGGTTATGTAATGGTATGATTTGGCAGTAATGCAATAACATGGCCATCCCTTGCTTTTGCATAATTCTGGTTTTCACGTAATGACCTGGTCTTTATAATCTAACCTTGCTGATAAATGCGGAGTAGGTGATATCCACCACACAGAGTCATTCTGTCTTGCCTAGGTTATTAGTGATTCTTCTGAAAAGTGAATAGTCCTAAGAAAAAAGTATTTTCAAAACTCAAATGTTATCTCATGAGATTCTGAAAGCTTTGCCCAACCATATTTTTATCTCTATGTATGCTTGTTTGCATCAATTTTTTCTACCATAAACTTAAAACCAGACTTTAGAAAGATGTTCCAGCCGAAGCGGGAGACTCAGTTCCATCTGGGGCCCCAAGTGATTTTGCCTTTCCCTATCAGATAGTGACCAGAAGAAAATAGCCTGTGCTCTGATTTGAAACTCAGATGGAAACCTTTTAATACCCTTGGAAGTGTGTTTCATAAAATGTTGTTCTAAAAAAGCAAGTGCAGCTCAAGCATCTCTGAACTATATCTCATTTCACTTTAGGACATTTATCATGCTCTGTTCCTTCCTCCACTCTGCTTTAATCTCGGGAGGGTTTTCATTAAAAACTGATCTGAGGAGCAGAAGCCATGTCAGTGTTATGAATGGGGGTGGGCTGCTGATAGTATCTTCTATCAGAGCTGGGGGAGAGCTGCCTGCTGACCTGGGACACAGTGTGAAAAGCAAACCAGAGCTGAGAAGAAAAAAAAAAGCTCTGGGGAAATAGAAGGTGGTGCCTGACCACTGAGAGCTGGCCTTGTACCAGCACTCCTTAGGTTTGGCAGCTCAAGCCTGCACCCTGCCCAGTGCTTATTTAGAGGACTGAGAGAGAACAGGAGGTTCATTGGGTCCCACCCTCAAGAATCAACACCATTTATTTACTGACAGAGGAACAATATGGCCAATCCAGTTTCCCTTGCTGTAGGCCAGCATTCTGCCCTTGGAGCCTTGTAGGGCTTCCTCATAGCCACCAGAAACCCTCAACCAAAGCTAGGATTGCAATTTATAGCACTCTCTCTGGCTGCTCCATCCCAGCCTCCCATTACTTCTATATGTCTTCTCTCTTCTTCCAGTAAGAATCAAGTGAAATAGTAGATATGCTGAGGCAAGCTCTGGTGGCTTGTTGTATTATTGTTATTGTTGTCAGGAGCTGTCAAATGTGAATAAGACTCATAGTGAATCCTTTAACAACAGATCTGGACTCTGTCCTCTCTTGTGCCATCCTCACAATCGCTGTGGCTTAGTGGTAAGGAATTGTACTATCAACACAAAGGTCCATGTCCCTTTCAAATTCAAATCCACCAGCTGTTCCATGGGAGGAAGATGGACAGTCTCCTACTGTGCAATTTACTGCCTGCGAAACATTGACAGGTGAGCTATGGATCTATTCCAACTCGATGGTATACCACGACAAGAATTAATGCCTTTGGAGGGAGTGCTGGTGGCCTAGTGGCAAGAAGCTGCAGTGCAGTCCCAGAGGTACATGGTTTGAATCCATGAGAAGCTCTGCTGGAGAAGGAGGGGCAATCTCCTTTTGTACCATTTGGATCTGATTTGATGGTACATACACACAAAATCATAAATTTTTTTTTTAAAAAAGAATTTATGCCTTTGAGGAAAATTCACCAGAGCATTCTTAGTGGTGAGAGCTAGAAACCTTCGCATTGCTTCAAATATATAATCATGAAAGGCAAGCTGATTTTGCTTTTTAGGAAATTCTCCTGCTAAATATTAATGGTAGGTGAGAGAGGATTTTTGAGCCAGGCAAAATGCTAAGTGCCTATATTTACTACCTATCTAAATGTCACAATAACACTATGATATAAAGACTCAACCTCATTGCTGTGGAGTCAGAATCAACTTCTAGCTGACTCTTCATAGGTGTTTTTGTTTGTTTGTTTGGTTGGTTTTTTGAGGCTGCACTGAAGGAGATTACCTATCTGGTGAGGAAAGTGAAGCATGAATGGATTGAACAGCTTCTCCAAGGTCTCCCAGCTGCTAAAAACTGGAGAAGAGTTTGAACACAGGATCTCTGATTTCACTGTACACATTCTGAACATAGTTCCAGAGAAGACAGATGGACAGTCTTCTCCTATGCATTATACTGCCTCTGAAAACCCACTGGAGGGTCACCTATGGCTCGGTTCTGACTCAGTGGTACAAAACAACAACATGATCAAATAACTGCAAAGTTTAGCTGAGGCATTTAGCACATCAGGTATGTGTAGATAGATTAAAAGAGATGCGCTCATTGATCTGGCCTTATGAGTGGCATAATGAGACTAGGCACAGTCTTTATGTCATTTACATCATCATGTCTTCACAATTACTTGCTATACTCAGAAAGCTGGACAATGACTAAAGATGACAGAAGAAGAATTTATGTCTTTGAGTTATGGTGCTAGAGAAGAGTATTGAAAATATAATAGACTGCTAAGAGAACAAACAAGTCTGTCCTGGAGAGGATGAAACCACACTGCTTCTTGGAGGCAAGAATTTTGAAGCTCTGTCTCACATAATTAGGGCATGTTGCCATGAGGGACCAGTCCTTGGAGAAGGACAACATGCTTGGAAGGGTGGAGGGACAGTGCAGGAGAAGAAGACCTCAGATGAGATGAATTGACTCAATGACTGGGGATATATTGGTGGGTGTGTTGGAGACAATGAGATTGGCTCAGAATAGGGCAGGGCTCAGAGCTACTGTTCCTAGGGTCACTATAAATTGCAGGTGGCTCAACTACACATAACAACAAGAACAACAGCATCCTATTGCAAAGATTCTCACTTTAATTTTAGAAATACTGAGAAAACATAACAAAATCATTTGCTCCAGACCAATTACCCTTTAAAATAAAATAAAATGTTAAAAGACTTCTGTTCTTTGAAAGACTAAAGCCTACTGTCAAATCTTTATTTATAAATTCAAATCTTTATTCCTACTCAGTGACTTTAAAAGGTGCAGCCAGAATGCTCCTTGGAGCCAAAAATGATCAAGCTTAATCTCACATACTTTGGGCATCTTGCTAAGAGGGACCAGTCCATGGAAAATGACATTATGCTTGGAAAGGTCAAAGGGCAGCATAAGAGAGGAAGACCCTAGATGAGATGGATTGACACAGTAACTAGGGTAATGGGAGTGGGTGAGTTTGAGCTGTTCAATACTGTTGTGTATAGGGTCACTATGAGTCACAAGCTGCTCAATGGCACATAACAACAAAAAGCAACAAAATATCCCCTTGTTTCATTCAAATAATTGCCTTTTAGTCTGTGCACAGATTTTAAATGAACACAATAAAGTGTTCCAAAATCCCCATCCTTACAATGTCATCTTTGGTTTATTGTGTTCTGCACAGCTGAATGTCCTTGCATTGTCCATAAAATTCAGGTAAATATTCGTGTAGTCTCTGCTTTCAGCCAAGATCTTAAACAGCCAGCCTGGTCTAATTTGAAGATCTAACATGACTTTTCTCTTTAACCTGACAAAAAATAAGCTAAGATTTTCCTACAAAGTCTTTCCCATTTGTTCTTAGCCGGCCACAATGAACTGTGATGTGCAAAGCTTAGGTTGGGAAGCTCTAAATAGTGAAACTTGTGATAAGGTCCAAGCCAGAGAGTGAATACCAAAAAACCTACAGTTGTTAGAGTGGATCATTATGGAAGAGAACTGCCTCATCTTTCTTCTATGAACCACCCTGTCGGTTCAAACTACTGATATATTGGATAGTAGTCGAATGCTTTGGTCATTGCCCCACCAGGGGTCCTTATAGAGTAAACTTATGGCTTCAAATATGTAGTCTTTATTGGTTAGCCATTCTTTGGATTAAACCTGTCCCCAACTTCTCTTTTACAAGGTTTCAATGGATGAAGTTAAGGTTAATACCAAATTAGTAGTATATCAGTAAGTGCTTAGCATTTACCATCCCCCACCCTCCCAAAGGTACTGATTTTTAGGATTTGTCCATTTCTTTAGTATAAATAAAGAGTTCTGATGGCAAGCCCAGCAGTTATGTGTTGCTGTGCTAACTTAAAGGTCAGCATTTTGAATTCACAAGTGCATTTCACAGGAGAAAGAAAAGTAGTCTCTTTCCATAAAGATACAGACTTAGAAACCCAGTAGAAGAGTTGCTGTGAAACGGCATCAACTTGACAGCAGTGGGTGTTTGGTCTGGTGGCATAAACACTCACCACAGATGATTTCAAGCTGCCATCCCAGTGTCACAGGCCAGAGCTGAAAAGAGATGTGCACCATCCGTTCTTGTGAACCCTTATAAACTGTTCAAGCATGTTACTGCTGAGGCTGATGAAACAGGATAGTATGGCTTCATCCACCAGGTTGACTTGCTCTGTGCTTGAGAAAGCACACAACCTGAAAGCTCAGGACTGAGAGTGAACAAAGGATGTCAGAGAGAATACGATGCAAACAGGAAAGAAAAATGGAGATCCTACTTAATCAGTTGACAGCCATTTGATAACTGTTCACAAGAATCTATTCTATGTGAGCTTTTTGGATGTGGGTGTGGATAGGGTAAGGCAGCAAGATATGCTTCATTACAGAAGAAAGTAGATTATCACCCTTTTCAAGTGAGTTAAAATTTTGTTTTGCACAGAGTTAACTACTGAATCTTGAACAGTGCTGATGGTGAGGAGAGGTGATCTTTACACTAATAAGAGAAGATAAAAAATAAATTCTCAAATGTAATCCAACAACTTATACAAAAATACTCTACCATATTGTGGTTGATCATTTTGATAAGATTTCTTAAGCCAATTACTTTTGCTTTAAGAACAAAACAAAATAAATAAAACCACTTCCAGAGATGGAGAAGAGAGAAAAAAAAATTATTTATAGATAAGGGAAAGGTAATGTAAAATAAGGGTGTAGTGAACCATTATAATTCATAATAGTATTCTATTATAATTAATATTGCAAAATAAAATGTGTATAAGTGATTGAATGAAAGCCAATAAGAGATATAAACTTCCACTCACATTTTAAAAAATAGATGAAGGGGAGAAGCCAAAAAGAAACTCAAAGACTTTTTGAGATATTTGACCCAGAACTTCTATTTTTCCGGTAGCAAAATATGTGGTGGTGGTGGTGGTGGTGTGTACTGTCGAGTCGGAACCAAACCATAGCTGATCCTCCAATGGGTTTTCAGAGGCAGTTAATCAAATGGGAGGAGATCCTTTTCCAGCCTTTTCCTGCAGAGCAGCTGGTGGGTTTGAGCTGCGTGCCTTCAGGATTGCAGCACAGCTTCTGACCATTAGGCTACCAGAGCTCCCTAGGACCTCCAAAATATTCAGCCACAATAGCAAAATCTTTATATGGTAAAATAATTGCAGTATCTGCTGTTTTAAATAGGCAAGAAGTCTTTAATTCAAATAGTATCATATAAGTAAACTAGTAAACTATATATTCGTTGACTTATTAAGTATCTATTGGAAATCTTCTAAGTGCTAGGACCTCAGTAGAGGAGCTGAGAAATATAGCACAGAGATAGCCAGTCCCCTAATGATGCTTGCAATTAGCTGGAAGGAGTTAGCCAATAAAAAGTAAACCAATGAGTACGCTTACTAACTGTAGAGGTACTCCAGAGGAAATAAACAAGGAGTGGTGATAAAGAAAAGCGTTGGAAATCAGTTTTAAATAGGGCAATCCAGAAAGGCCTGAATAAATTACATTTCAGACTAGGCATCAAAGATAAGAAACCAGTCAAGCATGGCATGGAGGGGGGGAGCCCTGAAGAGTAGAGTGAAAAGCCTCCCAGGCAGAGGAAATAGCATCTGCTTGACCTAATGAGGGAAAGAGCTTGGTGTGCCTGAGGAACTTACAGGAGGAAAACCAAACAAATCCACAGAGACAGGAAGTAGATTAGTGGTTGCCTAAGGCTGATGGGGCAAGGTTGTACAGAGGCATTAGTATCAAAGACAACGCATTGGCACCTAACAACAACAAGGTGGAGAGGAGAAGGAATGCATACAGTTTCTCTTTTGGAATGATTAAAAACATTCTAAAATTGATTGTGGTAGTTATATTGTACTGTGAATACACTGAATTCTATTTGAATTGTGTACTTCAAATGGATGAGTTGTGTATGTGTGTATATGAGCTCTGGCAGCTTAATGGTAAGGAATCGTATGGCCACCTAGGTGAGTGCTCCGAATTCACCAGCTGCTCTGCTGGAATAAGACTGGCAGGCAATCTCTTCTCATGCAATTTACTGTCTGAAAGTCCATTGGACAGTTCACTAGAGTTTGGTTCCAACTCGATGGTACACAGCAAAAAATGCATGTATGTGTACAACTACATAAGGTTTTTTTCAAATCACAGTTCAGAATGCTTGGAACCTAATTGGCAATGGAGATGGAGAATGAATGAGAGCCAACTTGGAAAATTCCCAGGCAAACTTCTATCAGCTATGGCCTACAGGCCCTGCTCCAACACTGCATTTCATTCTTAGGTCCAGAGACACCATTGCACTTGCTGTAGATTGGACTTGTGATGGAAAGGCAAGTGTGTAATGAGGACAGTTAGGGAAATAGTGCAATAATCTATGTGATAAATGACTAAAACTAGGTAATGGAAGCGATTAACACCCTTGGCACCAACAATCAAGAAATCAAAAGATTAATTGCTCTGGGGAAAGCTGCTGTCAGAGACTGCTCCAAAGTGCTGAAGAGCAACATCATCAGCCTGAAGACTAAGGTGTGATTCAGGACATTGTCTTGCAGTTACTTGCTGTGCATCAGAGAACTGTAGAATGACTAGGGCTGACGGAGTTCCGCTGCCAGAGA
>NW_006399890.1:2585788-2586936 GCF_000299155.1 Elephantulus edwardii | reverse complement strand
TTTCTTGCTGAGTCTTTAGGGTTTTATAATTCTTTAGGGTTTTATAATTATACTATCATATCATCTGCATATAAAGATAGTTTTACCTCTTCTTTGCCAATTTAGATACCTCTTACTTCCTTCTCTTGTCCTTTTGCTATCACTAAGACTTCCAATACAGTATTGAATGGAGAGGTGATAGTGGCCATCCTTGCCTAGTTCCTGTTCTCATAAGGAATGCCTTTAATCTCCCTCCATTGAGAACAATGTTGCTCTTGGGTTTGTGTATATACTTTCTACTATGTTGAAGAAATTCCCCTCCAATCCTATTTCGTTGAGTGTTTTAATCAGGAAAAGGTGTTGGATTTTGTCAAAGACCTTTTCTGCATTAATTTATAGGATCATGAGGTTCTTGTTCTTTATTTTGTTAATGTGAAGAATTACACTGATTGTTTTTCTTATGTTGAACCATCCTTGCATATCTGTTATGAAACTTACTTGGTCATGTTGAATTTTTCTTTTAAATGTATCATTGGGTTCTATTGGCCAGGACTTTATTCAGGATTTTTATATCTATGATCATAAGAGATATTGGCCTATAGTTTTTTATTTTGGTGGTGTCTACCTGACTGTGGTATCAAGGATATGTTTGCTTCATAGAATGAGTCTGGGAAAATTCCATTTTCTTCTATTTTCTGAAATAGTTTATGGAGAATTAGTGACATTTCTTCTCTGAATGTTTGATAAAACTCACTTGTAAAACCATCTGGTCTGGGGGGATTTTTATGGCTGAAAGTTGTTTTCAATTTCAATTTTCAATTCCTTTTTAATTTTTTCTTTGAAATGGGTCTGTTCAGGTATTTAATTTCCGTTTTTTCAGTTTAGGTATGTTGTGAGTTTCTAAGTATTTGTCCTTTTCCTCTAGGTTTTCATATTTGCTTGGTATAGTTTTTCATAGTATTCCAATGCTAGCCTTTTTATTTTAGTTGGTTCTGTTGTGACATTGCCCATATCATCTTTTAATCAAATTGTGTCTTTTCCTTCGTTAGTTTTGCTAGTGGTTTGTCGATTTTATTGACCTTTTCAAAGAACCAACTCCTAGTTTTGTTTGGTTTCAGTTGTTTTTCTGTTTTCTATTGCATTTATTTCTACTCTAATTTTTATAATTT
>NW_006399890.1:2573125-2584707 GCF_000299155.1 Elephantulus edwardii | reverse complement strand
TTTCTGTGACATCTCTATAAGAAGGACACCTCTCCGTGTTTCCTGCAATGCTGGCCTTATTTTTACTAACTCCCTTAGCTTCTGTTTTTCTGGGAATATCTTGATCTCTCCTTCTTTTGCTGGGTACAATATTCTTGCTTGACTGTTGTGTTCTTTGAGTGTCCAGTATATGTCATTCCACTGTCTTCTTGCTCACGTGGATTCTGCTGAGAAATCAGCACTTAATCTTATTTGTTTTCCCTTATAGGTTACTTTTTGTTTTTCCCTCGCTGCTTTCAGAATTTTCTCTTTATCTGTGATTCTGGCAAATTTGACTATGATATGTCTTGGTGTTTTTCTTTGGGGGCCAGTTCTATATGGTGTTCTCTCAGCTTCTTGAGTATATATTCTCTCACTCCTCATTATGCCTGGAAAATTTTCTTGTAGTAATTCTTCCACAACTATTTCAGTGCCTTTACTTGCTTCTTCTTGTTCTGGAATTCCAATGATGCACATATTATTTCTCTTGATAGTATCCCACATTATTCTTAAGTTGTCTTCTTTTTTCTTCCTTTTTGATTCTGCTTTTTGCTCTAGCAGATCAGTAATGATAATTCTATCTTGTATTTCACTGGTTCTGTGTTTCATCTCTTCAAATCTGTTCATGTGTCCCTCGATCATGTTGACAGTATCTGAAACATTGGACTTCATATTTTGGATTGTGGTTTCTTGTTTTTCCAGAGCCTCTAATGCCTTATTTGTTTTGGATTTTTTTTTTTTGCTTGTAGTGTCCTGTAATTCTTTAAGTTTGTCTTTCACCCATTGGAAATATTCAATCATTGTTCTTTTTAATTCTGTGTCAGAAAGTTCCATCAGACTTTCTGGCTTCAGGAAATCCATTGACACTGTGTCACTTTTGGGGGATGACATCTTGCTTTGCACTTTGTGTATGGTGTGAGGTAGCCTTCTTCTTTTGTGACATTGCTGTAATAGATTTTTCATGCCTGAGGCAATACTCAGTTCTTGTTCTGAAGCCACTGCTCCAGAAGAGAGTTGTGTAGGTGTGCATGCATGGATACATGTAGGGTGGATACATACACGGGGGTGGGGGGAATGGAGACACCAAAACCAATGCACGTGGGGTGGGGGCGTGCATGGAAACCTGAATGGAAAACCAGAAAGCCTTGATTTTCCTCTTGAGAACTAGATCTGCCACCCTAGTCAAACTGTAGCAGTCACATTCCCTCCTGCTTAAGGTGGAGGGGTCCTACATGGTCCAGCAATCACCAGTGATCCCCCCTAGTACCTCACTCAAATTACCACTGTCCTGCTTGCTCGTGGTGGGTGGGCTCTGTCATAGCTTATTCCAGACACAGCTCCCTGCTCTCTGCCATGACTCACTGTTCCTCTCCGAGGTTGGCTGCCCCCCATCAAGGCTTACTGCTCCCCATGGCTCCAAAACGAATTGTTTTAATAATAATTCTCACTCAAATTCCAGCTGTCCTGCTCATTCTACACTTCATTTTGTCTATTCAACAAATTCTTATTTAAAAAACGTATCTTCTAGTTTTGCTGCTGAGCACAGCCAGGAGTGGTATGGACAGTGCCTTCTTGTCCCAGAAATGCAAGTCCTCTTCTTCAAACTGGTCCCTCTTTGCAACATGCCCACAGTATACCAAATTTCCCATGCCTTTTCAATCTATATTCAGAACAGATCATCTAGGAGGCTAGGTTGTATGAGGAGTGTGGCATCAGGATTGAAGGAAGACTTATCAACAACCTGCGTTATGCACATGACACAACCCTGTTTGCTGAAACTGAGGAGGACCAGAAGTGCTTGCTGCAGAAGGTCAAGGAATGCAGTCTTCAATATGGATTTAAGCTCAATAACAACAACAACAACAACAACAAAACAATAACAACCCTAAGATGCTCACCACTGGGCCAATTGGCAACATTATGATAGATGGTGAAGATATGAGATTGTTAACAGCCTTAGTTTGTTTGGCTCCACAATCAAAAGTCTTGGTACGAGCAGCTAGGAAATAAAAAGATGAATTGTGTTAGGAAAGTCAGCTGTTAGGGACCTCTCCAGACTACTGAAGAGCAACAACATCAATCTTTGCAATTACTTGCTATGCATCAGAGAGCTGGACAATGACTAGCGATGCTAGAAGGGAGAATTGATGCCTTTCAGCTTTGGTGCTGGAGAAGAATATTGAATATACCATGTACTGCTAGGAGAATAAATAGGTTATTCCTGGGAAGGGTGAAACCAGGCTGCTCATTAGAGGTAAGGATTCTGAGGCTTCATCTGTCATACTTTGGGCATGTCACAAGGAGCATCCAGTTTTTGGAGAAGGACATCATACTTGGAAGTATGGAGTAACAGAGAAAGAGAGGAAGACCATCAATGAGATGAATTGATCCAGTGACTGGAGTAATGAGGTTAGATGTGTCAGAGACAGGAAATTTGGCACAGGACAGAGCAGGTTTCAGAGCTATTGTACATAAGGTCACTATGAGTCATATGTGACTCAGTGGAACATAACAACAAAAAAACTCCTCTTTAGAAAAACTTCACAGTACTTTTCCGCAGCTATAATTTGGCTTTAGGGTGTTATTCCATGGACTGCCAAGAGAACAAACAGGGTCTATCATGGAGAATATGAAACCAAGGTGCTCCTTAGAAGCATGGTTCATGAAACATCATCTCACATACTTTGGGCATGTTATTAGGTGGAGTCAGTCCATAGAGAGAGGCATCATGCTTGGAAATATAAAGTGTTGGTATAAGAGAGGAATACCCTCAACAAGATGGATTGACACTATGATTGCGCAATAGGCTCCAGTGTGTCAGAGATGCTGAAGATGGCCCAGAATAGGGTAGATTTCAGATCTGTTGTTCATAGCATCACTATGAGGTTCAGTCGACTCAATAGCACACAACCACCACCACCACCACCTATGTATGGCTTTTAAATTTCATTAATATTTGTTATACTCCTTCTTTCACTGAGCACCTGCCTTGTGCCAGGCACCTTTCTACATATGATCAATATATGCTATTTATCAAACACATTCTTTGCCCTTAAGAAGCACACAGTCTGATAGAAGAAATAAGATAGATGCACCGTAAGAAGCAAAAGAGAAAGCAAAATGTTGTAATAGAGGTATTAGTAAAACATTTCAGAGGTTTGGATAAAAGAGACTTTGAGAGATAAAACAGTTAGAATTTCACATAATGAAGAGAGAAAGAGAAAAGCAAGATCAGAATGGGTTTCTGCAGGTAGAAGAAGCCCCAGCATTTGCTGAAAGCAGTAGCTTTTAACCTTTGTTACAGTTTGTTTCACACAGTAGTTGGATTCTCCAAGTGGTGCTCAGTTAACAAACCAAGGCCTTTTTGTAATCTCTGCCTTTCTGTTGTGGGGATCTAGCAATTCTAAAGTATCTTTCCCGCCAAGAAATAGCTCTGAGGGTTTCTGCTTAGCTAATGAAGTGTGGAGCATGGCAGGGGAGGATGAGGAAAGTGAATGCAGAAGGAAAACAAGAAATACAGGGTGAATGAAGATGAGAGAGAGAAAGTGAGAGTGAGAGTGTGTTTCCAAGAAGAGGATATCTAAAAAGCTGCTATCCTTGTCTAAAGACAGGAGGGAGGCATCTCAAAGCTCCATCTGTGGATGACACTCTCATTGAATACTGTGTTAAGTGACTTATGAAAAAAACATACTGGCAGTGGACCTGCCCCGACATGATTTTCTTCTTTGTCCCTCTTTTCACTCTGCTTCAGAGAATGAGAGTGGTGCCTATAGCTCTAGGTCTCCCACTGAAGTCACACACTAGAGTTGGAGGAGTTGGAAATAGGTGAAAGGAGCTTTTGGGAAGTAGAACTACCAGTTAGCTTTGCATTGTCTACTTCCAGAAAAATACAGGGAAACCTGGTGGCCTCATGGTAAGGAGCTGTGCTTCCAACCCAAAAGCACACTGTTCGCATCCACCAGATGCTTCAAAGGAGAAAGACGGGAAATGTCCTTTCGCGTGATTTACTTCCTCTGAAAATCCACTGGAGGGTCAGCTATGGGTCGGTTCAAACTCAACAGTACATAACAACAATGAAAAAAATACAGTTCTAACTTGTTTATAAACTACAGTTGTTTTGGGTCTCTGTTGTTTAATCATAACTCATACAGAATTTGGGGGTTTTGTCCTGACAAGTTAAAATTTGCAAACTTATTACAGTTGTTCATGTTGAAAGCTGACGTGATCATCCTTTCAATTACATTCTAAATCACCAAAGGAATGTTGTACTTTCAACAAAATGAAGATATTATAGTAATGAGCAATAATTTCTCTTTACAATCCTTATCTTTCTCGTCCCTTTTCCTTACTATTCTACTTCTATGAAAAAGAGAAAAAAGAGAGAGGAAGGAAGGAAGGAAGGAAAGGAAGGACTTCTCTATTAATTTTTCTCTCTGCATAGAATTTTAAGTTGTTTTGATTTCCAATAACAAGCAATACTTCTGTCATCAACCATGTGCACACAAGTAGAATTTCAGTAACATATGTCTAGAAGTGAAATTACAGGATTCTGAACTGAGGTTGACTCTGACTTTTTTTGAAGATTGAACTTGACATCACAATTTGAGTAAGAGACCTGAAGTAAGGGATGAAGTAGGATTAGCATGAAGGTCAAGTGTCTAGGTCAACTTCTTGGTCTTCAAAGGTGAAAAAAAGGAGGTGTTTGTGAACTAAAGTAAGTCCTGTGTATCCACGAAAGGAACAGAGCCTGTGGTCAGCATCTGGAATTGAAGACAGTTGAGCTGGTCATGACCAAATGTCTTCTCCATCCAACTTTATTCAGCATTCTTTATGTTGATAGATCACTATGATCTTGATTTAAGAAAATACCTCATTCTACTCCTTTGCCCTTCTTCCCATGGACAACTATGCGTTTCAGGAGTTTACATCCCATTCCTTTCTCCACAATGGAGTTTTATGAGGAACTCAAACTCTATACTGAGAGATATCCATTTTAGGAATGTCCCACACTGGGATCAGACTACTCTTGCTTGGGCTCATAGTTCTCTTCTTCATAGTCTCCCAAGAGCAATAAAGGAAACTATGCCCAGAAATATTTTGACTAGGACATTGGGTCTATAAAGCCAACTATTTCAGGAAGGAGGCCAGAGCTTCCTTAGCAAACAAGCACAAATTTAATTTTCCTTCTTGGTCAACCATTTCTTTTAATTCCCAATCTATTTTTGGAACCCTTGGAATAAGTTAGATCCTTTCCAGCATATTATGCTAAGTAGAAGCCCTTGAATTATTGACTAGTCTTGAAGCTTTCAAACTCTGGATGAGGAAATCTTAACCTTTCTTGGGTCCATAAACACATCTGACAGTCATTTTATGGCTTTAAATATGTAACAAAAAACTACATGGAATTGCAAATGAACAAACTGTATATTTTGTTGATTTGCCTGCAACACATAGCAACCCTATGCACAATACCTCTCAATCCTGCCCTGTCCTGAACCAGTCTCACGGCTCTAATACACCAATCCCATTACTCCAGTTACTGTATCAATGCATCTCATCTGGGATCATCTTCTCCTATATTGTCTCTCCACCTTTCCAAGCATGATGCCCTTCTCTAAGAACTTGTTGCTCCTGGCAATATGCCCAAAGTATGTGAGACAGAACTTCAAAATCCTTACCTCCAAGGAGCAACTTGGTTTCACTCTTTCTAGGATTTACCTGTTTGTTCTCTTGGCAGGTCCATGGAATGTTCTGTCCTCTGCTCTAACACCACAATTCAAAGACATCAATTCTTCTGTCATCCTTATTCACTGTCCAGCTTCCTGATGCGTAGCCAACAATTGCAAAGACCATTATATGACATGTTTCTTTAGTTAATATTAACTAAAATACTTAACAACCAGTCTAATTACTATCATTTTGAAGATATGATAAGTATTACAAATATTACAACATATCTATAATAACTGAAAAGTGGCATGAATATATCTCATTTCTCTTGGTGATAAAGTTACTCACCCTATTGCTGTTATCATAGCAACTCAAAAGTGTAACTTCCCCATAGTGTTTCTAAGGCTGTAATCTTTATAAATAATCAGATTGTCACATGTTTCTTCCACATAGTATCTGATGGGTTTGAACCACTAATCTTTTAGTTAGCCATTGGATGCTTAACTACAATACCACTAGATTTGCTGGCCCGTGTGGTGTGTTGCCTACATCATAATGGAAGAAAACACAAAAAGTGTTTTTAGTGAAAATGATGATGCAACTTTTTCTCATGCAAATTATGAAACCCCTAGTTTGATGACCCCTAACAACAAAAGCTCAAGAGACTGTCAGGGACCTCTTAAAACTCCTAATGAGCAATGGTGTCAGTTTAAAGACCAAGGTGTGTCTGCTTCAAGCTGTGGTCTTTTCAATCATCTGCTGTGCATTTGAGAAATTGACAGTGAATAAGGATGACAGGATTGATTGCTTTGGTTTGTAGTATTAGAGAAGAACACTGAATATCTCATGGATTGCCAAAAGAACAAACAGATATGTCTTGGAGAGAGTGGAGCCAGAGTTCTCCTTAGACACAAGGATGGTGAGGCTTCATCTCACAAATTTTGAGCATCTTGTTAGGAGGTATTATGCTTTGGAAAGGGACATCATGCTTGGAAATGTAGAAGGTCAACAAAAGAGAGGATGACCCTCCATGAGTTAGATTGACACAGTGACTGTGACAATGGGCTCAATTATATCAGTGATGATAAAGATTGCACTGTGCAGGACAGGGTTCTGATCCATTGTTCGTAGGGTCATATGAGTCATACTCGACCCAAAGACATCTAACAACAATAACAAATATTTTAGGTTGAGAATTCCTGTTCTATGCTCAATTCATGTTCTCTGCTTTCTGGACCTCTCACCCTGATGTCAGAACAAAAATTCAAAATGTGACATGAACTCATCAACTAGCAGCACTCTTTTTCCACTCCTTGTTCCCATATTTCTGCATCACTCACACTAAGCTAAAACCTAAGGCAAACCACCGGCTGCTGCTTCCCTCATTTCACTCTCACTCTCCTTGGTGCTCCTTGAGTGAGGTTCCTCTTCTTCCTCCCCACTTCTGTTCCTTTAGTGCAGTCTCACCTAGAAAGAACTTTGTCATCATCTTCTAGCTGGCTTCCCTGCCTCAGTTTTCTAATCCTCCAGTCTATCCCGCACACAGCTGCCAGCAAGCTCCAGATCAACATATGCTCATACCCCTAATAGGCTTTCAACCTTTCTCTGTCTTCAGGAGACAATCAAATCTTCTTAATGTCTTCTGCAGTCTAATCCCTGGCACCTTTTGTCCCCTCACTGATCCTACAATCCTAATCTTAAGGAAAAGCCAACATCTCTATCACATTCCAGAATTTTTATACCTCCAGGAACCCTCCCTGTAATCTCTGTTCAATGTGAAAACTGTTCAACTCACATTGCAAGACAGACACCTCAATTTTCACCTGTTCCTTGAACCTTCCTATCTCATACGCTACTCTACCTCAGTTAACACACAAAATTGACTGACCATTTTCTCCTTGGTTCCTTTATTATATGTAGTCCCTGAGTGATGCAAATGATTGAGGCACTCAGCTGTAATTAAAGGTTTAACTGGAAGTTTCAGTCCTAGGAGAATCATGAAAGGCAGGTCCAGTGGTCTACTTTCAAAAAAATTAATCATTGAGACACTATGGAACACAGTTCTACTTTGATACATAGTATCATCAAGGGTGAAATTGACTTGTTGGTAACTGGTGCTGGTTGCATCACCGTATCTAGTAAATATTTTCATCAATAGCAACTGTAAGATTTTATGGGACTCATTGCCTTACCTGATTATCTTCCTCTCCTGAAAAATAGGGTCTTTCTTAGGCTAGTGTCATGTCTTGGGTTGGTTTTTTAATTATGGTTTTCCTTTAGATCTCCAGCCCTTTCCTTCTAGTCTGGAAGCCCTACTAGCAACAATGGCAGATAAATGGCGGCTGTGCTTGATGATAGTGGAGATAGTTCTAGTAGTCTGCAATTCTTCCATATGAAGAAGTAAATTTTGCCTTCTTTTATTGTTGTTCAGTCGCATGTTCTGTATTATAGGTTAATTAATTTTTTAATAATGATGCATGTCTGTTAGGGGCTTTTAAAAATCATTATTTAGGGATTGATATCTTCAGACACATCACTGCATTAACATCCCAGTACTGTGTGCCTCTTGCGTCTAGCCAGCAGATTTTTGGCTATACTCTATATGTGAAGTAGAAGGACAGAAGGAGCAGCCTTCAGCTAACTCCTGTCGCGTTTGGCTTCCTTTTTAGGAAGACCCTCATTATCACTAACTTGAGACATGCTGCCAGTTACAAGACAAATGTGTGGTGCCACAGTCATTCATCAAAGGAAGGGAGAGAGGACCTTTGCCATCCATTAGGATGAGACGAAAAGTTGTGGTGTTAACTCAGTTAAGCTGCTATATGTGCTCATATCTAAGCTTTCAGATTCAGAGTCAGGGCACTCCAGGGGTCACTGGACTGAGCATTCTCCTTTTACTTGTTCTATATAATCCACACTCTAGTTTCAAAAATCCAAAGCTTCTCACTATTGACTGTCCTGGGACATACTTCTCATTCAGTTCCTTCCATACTTTTTTTAAAACAAGAGATATCTTTTGTTAAACGCTGTTGTAATATGTAGTCATTTATTTACAGCTCTTTAAGGAAGGAAAATTTTATACACACACACACACACGCACACCCCTCCCCCTACCAGAACGAGCTATCTTTAGTGAAGTGCCCCTTTTTCTTTTGGAAACATGAAGTATGTATTTCTTTGGCTAATTAGTATTTTAAAATCAAGCTCAGAGGCAAGGCAAGGAATCCAAAGGATATTTAGTTTGTAGAAATGTTTTATTTTTGATGGAGCCAAATAAATTTAAACACATACTCATCAGAAGGAGGACAGAGGTTAGGGACTGAATTTGAAGAATCTTTCTGGACGTGGAATTGTAGGCAGAGGGTGCGTTTTTAGCAGGAAAGTTTACAGAGTTGCCTTCAATTTCCTGTATCTCTAACTTCACATTCATCTACTTTTTCCTCCCCTCGTGCCAACACCTAGCCACCCCCTCCTCACTACCACAGAATCTGGTTGCCTTAGAGACAATCTAGGGCAAGGGAAAGTAGAAGTGTCAACCAGGCCAGGGTATTAGACACTCCAAAGGAAACAAGAGAGATTCTGAGCCACAGATGAAAGTCAGTGGGGCAAAGTCACCATAAGAGCCCTATGTCAGGGGAAAGTCAGGAATTTCATATTGAACAAGCTAATAATGCTCAATTGTTTATGCATGTGAAAGTTGGATGGTGAAGAAGGAAGACTGAAGAAATAAAGCCTTTGAATTGAGGTGTTGGAGAAGAACATTGAACATTCTAATGACTGCCAAAAGAACAAACAAATCTGCTTCAGAAGAACAGCCAGAGTGTTCCTGAGAGACTAGAATGGTGAGACTTCATCTCACATACTCACACCGCGTTGCCAAAAGAAACCAGTCCCTGCTTGGAAAAGCGAAGAATCAGTGCAAGAGAGGAAGACCCTTTACAAGATAGATTGACACAGTGACTGCAACTCTCACAGTAGAGATTGTGAGGATGGTGCAGGACCAAGCAGAGTTTTATTCTGTTGTGCATAAGGTCGTTATGAGCCAGAGCCAACTGGACAGCCCCTAGCAACAATAATTTTCCAGTGGAACCTTGTAAATATCTAAGTTGTCACAGGCATTCACAGGTTAACACTAATCCTCCTTCCTGTATTAGAAAGAGGCATCTCCCCATCCTCTATTCCAATGCTAAGGTCCCCATCAATATGCTTGATTCCACATCCCCTATCCCTCCAAATGCCACACTCTAATTTATTCTCTTTACCTAGAATACCCAATCTTTCTTTCTCCTTTTGTTCATTCATCTAATTCTATAAATGTACTCCATTTCCCCCTGCCCCCAGATTCCCATCAAAACTTTCTGAAATTCCAGTTTCTAAAGAGAGAGGGGCAATGAAGAAAAGAATAAGAAAAAAAGAACAGATGACAGCTATGTGTGTGTTTAAGAGACAGTAGAATTGACATGTTTGAATTGTGGTGCTGGAGAAGAGTATGGACAGCCAAGAGAACAAACAGATCTGTCCTGGAGAGGGTGCAACCAGGCTCTTCCTTGGGAGCTGGGATTTTGAAGCCCTGTCTCATATACTTTGGGCATGTTGTCAGGAGGGATTAGTCGTTGGGAAAGGGCATCATGTAGGGCATTATGGTTATCACAAGAGTCCAGAATGAAGTTTGCACAGAGGAGTGTACTCGGGATAGGGGGATTGTATACCAATGAAGGAATTTTCTTTCACTTTTCAAAGAGAAGAGCAAACTAGGAGGGAGGGGTGGGCAGGGAGAAAAGTGCAACAATGAATGAACGGAAATTCAAAATCTCTGTAAATGTTCATTAAAATTAATAACATTTTTTTAAAAGGGGGGACATTGTGTTTGCGTGGCTGGAGGCGCAGTGCAGGAGAGGAAGACCCTGGATGAGACGGATTGACATAGTGACTGTGGCAGTGGTAGTGTGTCAGAGACAGTGAGATTGGCTCAAGATAGGGCAGGGTTCAGAGCTATTGTGCATAGGGTTGCTATGATTCTTAGTCAACTTGAAGGCACATAATAACAAGAATTTAAGTTGTAAACTTCATTTTAAACCAAGAAAATACTACTATATAAATCAAGATGGATGGGAGAATCAATTATATTCTTTTGATCGCTGGTCCTGCCTTCTGGGGCTGTTTCCAGTTCAACCCTGCAAGGAGCAAATACTCTGGATTTTGCATCTCCAAAAGCACAAACAGAGAGCTGTCTCATAGCTGACACTGGAGGGTTTCCAAGGCTCTAAATCAGTCGCACGGGAAATTGTCTATCTTTGATTTGCGGCCTGCTGATGGATTCGAACAGCTAGAGAGGCAGCAACCGTCTTTGGTTTAGGAACCCTGAGCTAAAGATTAGTCTACACACTATGCAACAACAAAGAGATAATCATGCCATCTTTCCTCCGTATTCTTGAAGATATTAAGTTTCTCCAAGGTTTTTCTGAGTCATGTACAGAACAGGCAAAAACCTTAGAAGCACCAGAACAACAGGCTTATGTGCTCCAATCTGATCAATGTCGCCCACATGAGTCAAACCAGAAGCAGGTTTTGTTGTCTTCAAGTTCCAGTGTTAACTTCTGCCAATTCTAACAACCCTGGGACACTCCTCACCCAGAACTCCACAGGAGACTCTATTCAAGCCTTCGAAGATCTAAAGGAAACTTTCCCCATGCTGACCTCCTCTGATCAGATAAAACTAACAGACTTCCAAATGACAAATAACACTGGCATCCCAAATGCATCATTTACTGCCAGTCCAAAGACAAATATTACTGCAAACACAATGGCTATCCTCCATCAGAGTAATCAGATGATGACCTTCAATGCAGATCAAAACCCAAATGGAGGACAAATGACGATCTTCAGTAATGACC